>NW_025534112.1:200000-276678 GCF_020615455.1 Coregonus clupeaformis | reverse complement strand
ATATCTAATTAAATAGAGATCCATTCTGACTACTACATTTGTCGTCACACAGGATCACATGCTGACACAGACCAATCACAGGCCAGCAGGCTACGAGGAGGCTCCCGGTTGACTCTCTCAGGCAAGATGAAAACAACTACATCGACCATGATCCTTTGCTAGTTTCGGCCACTTTCACCATGATCCCTAGCGATTTTTTTTGTGCTATTCAGCCCCATTCAGCAATATGGCGCGCTTCAAATTCAAATACTTCCGGCTTCATGCGCCATCGGGAGTTTTCCATAGGAACACGTGCATGACGTGAGCGCAATCACTATCTACTGGTTTTAATGTCTATCCCACCCACCTTGCCCACGCCACAGTTCAGCACCCCAGTCCCCCAGCCCCCCAGCCCAGTCCCCCAACCCCCCAGTCCCCCAGTCCAGCCCCCCAGTCCAGCCCCCCAGCCCCACCCCCTAGGCCCCACGCTCAGGCGCCTGTCAGTTGAGATGAAGGGGGAACTCGTGTTGAAAGAGCCAACAATAAGAACCCAATCTGTAGGCCCAGAGTCTGAGTCCCAAATGGCACCCTATTCCCTACACATAGTGTAGTACTTTTGAGCAGAGCCCTATGGGCCCCAGTGCACTATATATGGAGTCATTTGGAAAGCAGATCAGGATGCGCTGAGGAAGTCTGATAACCAAAGGACAACTGACCGATTCAAACAGACGACAGGCAGGATGGACAAAACAATGAGCCTTGAAGTTGTCGGCACTGTGACTGGACACACACACACACACACACACACACACACACACCTTCAATAAGAGGAAGACTGGAGGTTAACTTCCGAAAGATAAAACACACCTTGTTTGCCCTTTGAACAGAAAATCATTAACACACTTTTAGGCCCTACTGCAATGTTTCAAGTACAGTGAAATGACTTTCTTGCCTACAGCTGGAATGTTAAGCTCCCAATGCTATGATGAACCTACTCTAAGTGATGTATTATGACTTGTGTTAACAGTAAACTGACACGCACAAAGGAAGTAGCCTAGCTTAACCTCTATGCCTCAAAGAGACAATACAATAGCCAGGCTGAAACTGGCTGAACAAGGAAACATAACAGTCATAGGTTTGACAGAGTAGCAATGACAGACAAGTGGCCCCAGGGCATAACAGGCCAAGCCCTTGATCATGACTCTCAGTTCCATTCCATTACACATAAGAGTTTTCTGTACGTGGGAGTTTTGTTAAGAGCCCCGACTCTCGGTAAGAACACGTATCACTTGCAGTACGGTTTTGGAAGCATAAGGACCATCCATATCTTTCATATCTGCCAGAAATATATATATATATATATATTAGGTTAAATTCATACACACCTTTATAGGGTTAGTGTTCCCACACGGTCGGTCATATCTCCATGTTACAGCGCGTGGTCACGGAAACAGATGGAAGACAGAGCCGACTACCTGTGCTAACTAGCTATCTGCTAATTAGCTATTTACGTCATTTAGCAGACGCTCTTATCCAGAGCGACTTACAAATTGGTGCATTCACCTTATAGCCAGTGGGATAACCACTTTACAATATGTTTTTTTATTATTAATAAAAAAAAAAATTTGGGTGGGTAGAAGGATTACTTTATCCTATCCCAGGTATTCCTTAAAGAGGCGGGGTTTCAAGTGTCTCCGGAAAACACCTGTGGGTACACGGAAGACACGGACCCCACAACCGTGTTATCACTGAAAAATACTGTCGGCTGCAACTGTGTTAAAACCGTCTTTGTGAAATTACTTTGACGTGATATGAAAGTAGAGGGCTTCATGTTTCTAGAACCGTACCGCAATTGAGAATCAATTCACGTTTAGATGGAGTATTTGGCTGTTTTGGCTTCCAGAACCAATTAGCCCTTAAACAGAACATGTAAGGTCCTTGGACTATAAGAAGTAAAGTCAGGATCCTTTAGTCCATTATCAGTCTATACCAGACCATCCCCCTTTCCTCTGGCTGGCTGGTATGCTGCTGGCAGGCTTTCTTTCTGTTCTGGAGGGATGGGGCTGGAGGGTCATTCATTCAAATCCACCCATGCTACAATGGCCCAAAGCTGTTTTTGATGTGGAGTATCTAGTTAGTCATGGATAATTAGTAGCTAACTTACCTAACTATATTAGGATAATTTTCTGCTGAATAGACAGCTAGCTGATGACTGATTGCATTATGGATTTCAAGCTATGGCTATAACATTAGCTCGCTAACAGTACTTAGCTATTGATAAATATAGCTATGGCTATAACGTTAGCTAGCTAACAGTACTTAGCTAATGATAAATATAGCTATGGCTGTAACGTTAGCTAGCTACTTAGCTAATGATACATTTAGCTATGCTGTAACGTTAGCTAGTTAGCTACTTAGTTAATGATAAATATAGCTATAGCTGTAACGTTAGCTAGCTAGCTACTTAGCTAGTTATTAAATAGTTATGGCTATAACTTTAGCTATGTGATTAATAAGTGACCCAGTTTGTTTGCTAGCTAGTTAGTTACCAACCTAACTATACAGCAATCTGACGATGGTGGTGACGTTTAAGATCATATTAATATAAACAAGACTCAGTATTATCAAATGAAGCTACGTTAGTTAGTGGCCTGCTAACGTTAGCTACCTGATAGCTGGCCAACTAGCTAGCTAGCTAACAACCTTGGGCATAACGAGCCACAGCCACACCCACTTATTGATGTTTCCAGTTCTGACATGTCACCCTGACTGACGTTACAATCATCATATAACGTTACAACACATCATAACATAGCAACATGATGCTTGACGTGTAAACACCGGTTTGCCTAAAGCTACCTAACCCTTCTCACAGTAGCATAGGAACAACGGTCTGTAAGATAGCCAGCTAACGTTAGCTAGCTACATTGGATGCTAACAAAGGTATTTCAATGTACTGTTCTACTTCACCACCAACGATAAGATAATAAAAATACATTTTCTTTAAAATACATATTTCCGTACCGAAGTGTCGGACCGACACAAGCTGTGTCGGTGCTCTCAATCTCTTGCAAAATACGTTCGTGCTCGGTTATACACTCGACGGTTTCATTCTCCGCCATGTTGGTGGTAATCATCACAGTGGCGAGCGGTGACACTGCGGGGAAACCGGGCTAGTACCAGACTCCGTCGGTAAGCGGCGTACGGTTACCTGTGTGTGATGTCGCAGTGGCAGCCTTGCGCCAGCCAGATGTTTACCCTGCTACTACCCTAACCCACCAGTGTAGAATCTTATTTATTCATCCACACAGTAAACTGACCTTAGATCAGTAGAGAGGGGGAGCTATGAATGAATAGTCCCTACTTATAAATTGCTATTAATAGTAACAGAATGAACACCACCACCAAATAGCATTATGTCCGTGTAATAGCTCCAAAACATGCATGCATGCTGAAAGCTAGTTGTATTACTGGTGCATCAATAATAACTCCTATAAGTCTGGGCTAGATATAGTGACACATTTAGTGCTACATTTCATTTAAAACTGCACTGCCAATGTTCAATTAATTACAAAAGTGCCATAGCCAGATATACAGAGAACTGTTTCCTGGTGAGAATAAGTCCAAAGGATTAAATTGATTGTAATCACAATTAGCTATTATGAATAGATTAAAACGTCCCACATTTGACTAATGAATCTGTTCTATAGTTTTGCCCTTTTTTTTTCCATTTTTGGATTAAATTGAAAGTACCTTAAGGTGGTTCCCAGCGGCAAGTCCACTGATTCAAGTTCAGCAAAAACATTTCCAAAGCCCTTCTCATCTCTACTAAGGTCATCTTCAGGAATATCTGGTAAAGTTTTCTCCGGTCTATCGCTGGACATTTCACAATTTCTAGCTTTGTGGAGACAGTGATCGGAGATTTGTGCAGTAGGATATGGCTTTGGAGAATTCCTGGCCACACACCTACTGGGGTCAATCAGGCTGTCAGCAAAAGAAAAGCAACCAAGGGGAAAACGATAACCTTGTGATCCGAGGAACTTTGAATCCAACAAAACAGAGTTAATTGCTTTTTTTGTTAAATATTGCCACGAATAACCCCATTTGACATAGAATGTTTATAAGATGCATGTAAGGAGTTTATTTCTGGTTAAGTCAATTGTCCATGGGGTTTTGAACAACACCCCTTCATAAATTCCTTTTAATATATTTAGGTGAACTTGTTACATTTTAGGCCACGTGTCAAACTCATTCCACGGAGGGCCGAGTGTCCTCCCTAGTACTTGATTGATGAATTAAGGTCACTAATTAGTAAGGAACTCCCCTCACCTGGTTGTCTAGGTCTTAATTGAAATGAAAAACCAAAAACCCTACGGACACTAGGCCCTCCATGGAATGAGTTTGACACCCCTGTTTTAGGCTATAGTATTATTTTATTTGATAGATGCTTTAAGAATAAAACCTATATTACATCATATAAAGACTGACTGACTTACTAATTTTCATGATTATATCTGATCAAATTCCTATATATATTTTTTTTAACCCAATTTAACTTTTAAAGAACCCTCTTTCCCATGAAATGGATTGCCCCATTAGAGGTTGGCTGGGTGTAATATTGGACAATAACTTCTTTAAACAACAGAAGCCCTGACTAGGGGTTTCCTTATTGCTCTGGCAAAAACAAGAAGTGGGCTGATGATTGCAGCAACAGGTCAGAGCAGGAAACACAGCCTGCGACTCCCAAATGGCACCCTATTCCCTATATAGGGCACTACTTTAGATCAGGGCCCAATAGGGTCTCTGGTTAAAACTAGTGCACTATATAGGGAATAGGGTGCCATTTGGGAGTCGCAGACACTGTCTGAGGCACAGGAACAGACGGCTGCATGGTATTGTTCCAACGCTGTAGAGACACTGTTTTGCTGACATCTCTGTCCAAGGCTAGTTTATCAGCCAGATCCAGTGTCAGCACTGATCTTACATCATACAACACCCTGACCACAGGAGGATGGTAGCACCTTAATTGGGGAGGACGGGCTCGTGGTAATGGCTGGAGTGGTATAGGTGGAACGGTATCAAATGCATCAAACACATGGTTTCCATGGTTTCCATGTGTTTGATGCCATTCCATTCGCTCCATGCCAGCTATTATTATGAGCCGTCCTCCCCTCAGCAGCCTCCACTGACCCTGACCGATAGATAACTGGCCCAGTGCTGGAATCCTGATCCGGCCTCCACACCAGAAATGTGTCCCAAATGCCACCCTAAACCCCCTATTCCCTATATAGTTCACTACTATTGAACAGAGCCCTTTTCTCTTTCTCTTTCTCTTTCTCTTTCTCTCTCTCTCTCTCTCTCTCTCTCTCTCTCTCTCTCTCTCTCTCTCTCTCTCTCTCTCTCTCTCTCTCTCTCTCTCTCTCTCTCTCTCTCTCTCTCCCCATCCCCCTATGGACCCTGGTCAAATGTAGTGCACTATATAGGGAATAGGGTGCCATTTGGGACTTTGTCAGTGTACTTGAAGTGGTCAGGCTGTACCATTCTTTCCTCCATGTGTTCTTCCTGTCCTTGTTCTAACAGCTTCCTGTGTCTTCTTCCCTCTGCAGAGAGAGAAGGGCTTTCAACAGGTCCTGGAACTACTGACCTCGTGTCAATTCAACTCCAACCTACACCAACGCCAACAACCATAGGGAATGTGTTCATACAAAGTTTGGAGATATGCCCCTTGCATTCCCTGTGGGTAATACAGTATATATGTGACAAACATTTAACCTAATGTTTCTTGCTGTTTTCTTTGATGTCATACATATAGGAAATTATGTTTCCAGAGCTGTGAATCATCTTATAAACCTCCTATTGTTCCAGGTAAAACACTGACTCCACTCCTCCTGTAATGAGTGTCCACTACAGGTAAAACACTGACTCCATCCTCCTGTAATGAGTGTCCACTACAGGTAAAACACTGACTCCATCCTCCTGTAATGAGTGTCCACTACAGGTAAAACACTGACTCCATCCTCCTGTAATGAGTGTCCTCTACAGGTAAAACACTGACTCCATCCTCCTGTAATGAGTGTCCACTACAGGTAAAACACTGACTCCATCCTCCTGTAATGAGTGTCCTCTACAGGTAAAACACTGACTCCATTCCTCCTGTAATGAGTGTCCTCTACAGGTAAAACACTGACTCCACTCCTCCTGTAATGAGTGTCCTCTACAGGTAAAACACTGACTCCACTCCTCCTGTAATGAGTGTCCTCTACAGGTAAAACACTGACTCCATTCCTCCTGTAATGAGTGTCCTCTACAGGTAAAACACTGACTCCACTCCTCCTGTAATGAGTGTCCTCTACAGGTAAAACACTGACTCCATCCTCCTGTAATGAGTGTCCTCTACAGGTAAAACACTGACTCCACTCCTCCTGTAATGAGTGTCCTCTACAGGTAAAACACTGACTCCACTCCTCCTGTAATGAGTGTCCACTACAGGTAAAACACTGACTCCACTCCTCCTGTAATGAGTGTCCACTACAGGTAAAACACTGACTCCACTCCTCCTGTAATGAGTGTCCACTACAGGTAAAACACTGACTCCATCCTCCTGTAATGAGTGTCCTCTACAGGTAAAACACTGACTCCATCCTCCTGTAATGAGTGTCCACTACAGGTAAAACACTGACTCCACTCCTCATGTAATGAGTGTCCACTACAGGTAAAACACTGACTCCACTCCTCCTGTAATGAGTGTCCTCTACAGGTAAAACACTGACTCCATCCTCCTGTAATGAGTGTCCACTACAGGTAAAACACTGACTCCACTCCTCATGTAATGAGTGTCCACTACAGGTAAAACACTGACTCCACTCCTCCTGTAATGAGTGTCCTCTACAGGTAAAACACTGACTCCACTCCTCATGTAATGAGTATCCACTACAGGTAAAACACTGACTCCATCCTCCTGTAATGAGTGTCCACTACAGGTAAAACACTGACTCCACTCCTCCTGTAATGAGTGTCCTCTACAGGTAAAACACTGACTCCACTCCTCCTGTAATGAGTGTCCACTACAGGTAAAACACTGACTCCACTCCTCCTGTAATGAGTGTCCACTACAGGTAAAACACTGACTCTATCCTCCTGTAATGAGTGTCCACTACAGGTAAAACACTGACTCCATCCTCCTGTAATGAGTGTCCTCTACAGGTAAAACACTGACTCCATCCTCCTGTAATGAGTGTCCACTACAGGTAAAACACTGACTCCATCCTCCTGTAATGAGTGTCCACTACAGGTAAAACACTGACTCCATCCTCCTGTAATGAGTGTCCACTACAGGTAAAACACTGACTCCATCCTCCTGTAATGAGTGTCCTCTACAGGTAAAACACTGACTCCACTCCTCCTGTAATGAGTGTCCACTACAGGTAAAACACTGACTCCATCCTCCTGTAATGAGTGTCCTCTACAGGTAAAACACTGACTCCACTCCTCCTGTAATGAGTGTCCACTACAGGTAAAACACTGACTCCATCCTCCTGTAATGAGTGTCCTCTACAGGTAAAACACTGACTCCACTCCTCCTGTAATGAGTGTCCTCTACAGGTAAAACACTGACTCCACTCCTCCTGTAATGAGTGTCCTCTACAGGTAAAACACTGACTCCATCCTCCTGTAATGAGTGTCCACTACAGGTAAAACACTGACTCCATCCTCCTGTAATGAGTGTCCACTACAGGTAAAACACTGACTCCATCCTCCTGTAATGAGTGTCCACTACAGGTAAAACACTGACTCCATCCTCCTGTAATGAGTGTCCACTACAGGTAAAACACTGACTCCATCCTCCTGTAATGAGTGTCCTCTACAGGTAAAACACTGACTCCACTCCTCCTGTAATGAGTGTCCACTACAGGTAAAACACTGACTCCATCCTCCTGTAATGAGTGTCCACTACAGGTAAAACACTGACTCCATCCTCCTGTAATGAGTGTCCACTACAGGTAAAACACTGACTCCATCCTCCTGTAATGAGTGTCCACTACAGGTAAAACACTGACTCCATCCTCCTGTAATGAGTGTCCACTACAGGTAAAACACTGACTCCATCCTCCTGTAATGAGTGTCCACTACAGGTAAAATACTGACTCCACTCCTCCATTCCTCCACTCCCAAAACCAACCCACAATTCATTAGACACAAGATGAAAAATACCTTGGCTGTGCTGGAAATGGCACCCTATTCCCTATATAGTACCCAAAAGTAGTGCACTAAATAGAGGAATAGGGTACCATTTGGGATGCAGGCAAGGTGCTCTGGACAAGGCTGGTACACCAATCAGCCCTGTTCATTGGCATGGCTGAGATAAGGCTCAGCCTTCTGTTAGCAGAGACGTTAGTTCTCCTCTTCTTGTGTTTCCTGTCAATGCTGTAGATTAGATTAGTTGGGTAGAGGCATCGATGGAGGCAGACTGCTGTTTACTCACTGGAATCGATGGCTCAGCTTTGAAAAGTACAAAGAAGGCCCAGGTAATGAGGATAGAATGGTCTGGAATAGCTGATAAATGTCTCAGCGTGGTGCGTTTGAACCTTGGACTGCGACACCTGGGTTTGTCCTGCAGAGGGCACCTGAGGAAGCATGTCTCTCTCTCTCTCTCTCTCTCTCTCTCTCTCTCTCTCTCTCTCTCTCTCTCTCTCTCTCTCTCTCTCTCTCTCTCTCTCTCTCTCTCTCTCTCTCTCTCTCTCTCTCTCTCTCTCTCTCTCTCTCTCTCTCTCTCTCTCTCTCTCTCTCTCTCTCTCTCTCTCTCTCTCTCCCTCCATCCCCCCTCTCGCTCTACTTCCATCTCTCTGATAGGAGATGTAATGTTTTTCAAGATCTCTCTGAGAGGAGATGTAATGTTCTTTTAGATCTCTCTGAGAGGAGATGTAATGTTCTTTAAGATCTCTCTGAGAGGAGATGTAATGTCCTTTAAGATCTCTCTGATAGGAGATGTAATGTTCTTTATGATCTCTCTGAGAGGAGATGTAATGTTCTTTAAGATCTCTCTGAGAGGAGATGTAATGTCCTTTAAGATCTCTCTGATAGGAGATGTAATGTTTTTCAAGATCTCTCTGAGAGGAGATGTAATGTTCTTTTAGATCTCTCTGAGAGGAGATGTAATGTTCTTTAAGATCTCTCTGAGAGGAGATGTAATGTCCTTTAAGATCTCTCTGATAGGAGATGTAATGTTCTTTAAGATCTCTCTGAGAGGAGATGTAATGTTCTTTAAGATCTCTCTGAGAGGAGATGTAATGTCCTTTAAGATCTCTCTGATAGGAGATGTAATGTTCTTTAAGATCTCTCTGAGAGGAGATGTAATGTTCTTTAAGATCTCTCTGATAGGAGATGTAATGTTCTTTAAGATCTCTCTGAGAGGAGATGTAATGTCCTTTAAGATCTCTCTGAGAGGATCTGAAATGATCTTTAAGTGGCCCTTGCCTTGTCTACCATCTGACATGGATGTCTATTGCTCTGCACACGAAACCCTTTCAGAGGCTGTTGTCTCTCTTGAGACGATGGTAAGCGGGGACATGTTCTGGGAGCAGGACATGTTAAGATGGATGTGAACATATCTTCCTCTCTCTGTCACATCTTACAGGGGTCAGACTGAAAAGGATAGTGCCCGTCCCAAATGGCACCGTGCTCCCTACATAGTGTACTGCTTTGACCAGAGCCAAATGGCACCGTGCTCCCTACATAGTGTACTGCTTTGACCAGAGCCCACGGATAGTGCCAGTCCCAAATGGCACCGTGCTCCCTACATAGTGTACTGCTTTGACCAGAGCCAAATGGCACCGTGCTCCCTACATAGTGTACTGCTTTGACCAGAGCCCACGGATAGTGCCAGTCCCAAATGGCACCGTGCTCCCTACATAGTGTACTGCTTTGACCAGAGCCCACGGATAGTGCCAGTCCCAAATGGCACCGTGCTCCCTACACAGTGTACTGCTTTGACCAGAGCCCACGGGGAGCCATGGACCATGTGATCAACAAAGGAAGAAGTAAAGGGGTAGGTTCAGAGTTACATTCATTCTGATACTAGATACACACACAGTCAGCCAGCTGAAAGAGGCAACATTACTAGATACACACAGTCAGCCAGCTGAAAGAGGCAACATTACTAGATACACACAGTCAGCCAGCTGAAAGAGGCAACATTACTAGATACACACACAGTCAGCCAGCTGAAAGAGGCAACATTACTAGACACACACAGTCAGCCAGCTGAAAGAGGCAACATTACTAGATACACACACAGTCAGCCAGCTGAAAGAGGCAACATTACTAGACACACACAGTCAGCCAGCTGAAAGAGGCAACATTACTAGATACACACACAGTCAGCCAGCTGAACGAGGCAACATTACTAGACACACACAGTCAGCCAGCTGAAATGGGCAACATTACTAGATACACACACAGTCAGCCAGCTGAAAGAGGCAACATTACTAGATACACAAACAGTCAGCCAGCTGAAATGGGCAACATTACTAGATACACACAGTCAGCCAGCTGAAAGAGGCAACATTACTAGATACACACACAGTCAGCCAGCTGAAAGAGGCAACATTACATCCCTCCTTCTAAAACAACTAAATCAAGTTTCTTTCTTCATCATCTGCACTGCAGTTAGTCTCTGCTTATCTCACTATAGCCTAACAGACAGAAGCCTAAAGCAGTCCACTGTGTTTCCTCTTTAGCTCTGAGTGGTTTTGTGTTGAGTGAGATCAGCCCCCCTGCTCGTCTGTGATTGTTGTGAAATGACCTCGGCCCAATGGCCATGCCTCAATGATACAGCAGGGTTGGATCCCAAATAGCACCCTATTCACTATATAGTGCACTACTTCTGACCAGGGCTCTGGTTGAAGGTAGTGCACTACAGGGAATAGGGTGCTATTTGGGACGCAGCCAGAGAGTTCAGCTGGATAGAGGAAGTGAAACCTGTCGTTCTGAAATCCCACACATCACTGCTCTCGATCCAGAGCTTCAATAAGAACCAACAGAGCGATCTGTCACCCTCTGATAGCTGTTGTTTTCATACACCAGAACATACGCAATGAGATGATAGGAAGTCCTCAGGGCCCAGGAGGCCTTTAGATGAGCACAAGGCACAATGGCCCCTCCCTCTCTCCCTCTCTCTCTCTCTCTCTCTCTCTCTCTCTCTCTCTCTCTCTCTCTCTCTCCCTCTCTCTCTTTCCCTCTCTCTCTCTCTCTCTCTCTCTCTCTCTCCTCTCTCTCTCTCTCTCTCCCTCTCTCTCTCTCTCTCTCTCTCTCTCTCTCCCTCTCTCTCTCTCTCTCTCCCTCTCTCTCTCTCTCTCTCTCTCTCTCTCTCTCTCTCTCTCTCCCTCTCTCTCTCTCTCTCTCTCTCTCTCTCTCTCTCTCTCTCTCTCTCTCTCTCTCTCTCTCTCTCTCTCTCTCTCTCTCTCTCTCTCTCTCTCTCTCTCTCTCTGTCTCTCTCTCTCTCTCCCTCTCTCTCTCTCTGTCTCTCTCCCTCTCTCTCTCTCTCTCTCTCCCCTCTCTCTCTCTCTCTCTCTCTCTCTCTCTCTCTCTCTCTCTCTCTCTCTCTCTCTCTCTCTCTCTCTCTCTCTCTCTCTCTCTCTCTCTCTCTCTCTCTCTCTGTCTCTCTCTCTCTCTCTCTCTGTCTCTCTCTCTCTCTCTCTCTCTCTCTCTCTCTCTCTCTCTCTCTCTCTCTCTCTCTCTCTCTCTCTCTCTCTCTCTCTCTCTCGCTCTCTCTGTTGTGTCCCAAACTGCACTCTATCCCCTATATAGTGCACTACTTTTGACCAGAGCTCTATGGAAGCAGTGCGCTATATAGGGAAAAGGGTGCCATTTGGGAATCTGTCTCTGTAAGGCAATCTGATCATATGATGAAGCCCTAAACAAACTACAACTGGGAGGAAGTGATAAACACAGCTTCCTGTACCGAGGCTGGCTGAGATAACACTTTCCATGGACGCCACAGTGAGTCAAGGCTCTTGAGAGAATCCAAAGGCTGTTTGTACTGTGTTGAACCAGTGTTCTCCGCTGAGTTCTGACTGGCTGGCAGTGAACATGGAGAAATAGGCCTCATTTCTCTCAAACTCTGGTGTTGTGGATTTGAATGAACTATCTCTGAAGTAAGATTGGCTGATCATTTATCATGTTTAATTATGTAATATTTTGAAACAAGCCCCAGAAAGTAAGTACATGCTAGAGTGCAATGAGCTGACAATGCAGGTCAGAGGTCAGAAGTCGGAGACCAGAGCCCCTCACATTAATCCCTGTCTGTCACTGTCTGTTGACCTTCCCTCCTAGACACTGTCGGCTGACCTTCCCTCCTGTCTGTTGACCTTCCCTCCTAGACACTGTCTGTTGACCTTCCCTCCTAGACACTGTCTGTTGACCTTCCCTCCTAGATGCTGTCTGTTGACCTTCCCTCCTAGACACTGTCTGTTGACCTTCCCTCCTAGACACTGTCTGTTGACCTTCCCTCCTAGATGCTGTCTGTTGACCTTCCCTCCTAGACACTGTCTGTTGACCTTCCCCCCTAGACACTGTCTGTTGACCTTCCCTCCTAGATGCTGTCTGTTGACCTTCCCTCCTAGACACTGTCTGTTGACCTTCCCCCCTAGACACTGTCTGTTGACCTTCCCTCCTAGATGCTGTCCGTTGACCTTCCCTCCTAGACACTGTCTGTTGACCTTCCCCCCTAGACACTGTCTGTTGACCTTCCCTCCTAGATGCTGTCTGTTGACCTTCCCTCCTAGACACTGTCGGCTGACCTTCCCTCCTATCTGTTGCCATTCCCTCCTAGACACTGTCTGTTGACCTTCCCTCCTAGATGCTGTCTGTTGACCTTCCCTCCTAGACACTGTCTGTTGACCTTCCCTCCTAGATGCTGTCTGTTGACCTTCCCCCCTAGACACTATCTACTGACTTTCCCTACTTCAGTGGCCCTCCTAGACTTTCTGGAATCAGATCTGACTCATGCACGCACACACACACACGCACTCATGCACACAGACACACACACACACACACAAAATTAAATCAAATTGTATTTGTCACATGCTTCATAAACAACAGGTGTAGACTAACAGCGAAATGCTTAAGGGCCATTCCCTACAATGCAGAGAGAAATAATAGAAAAGTCATAATAAATACACAATGAGTAACGATACCTTGGCTATATACACAGGGACCAGGTAATAACATGGCTATATTCACAGGGTACCAGGTAATAACATGGCTATATACACAGGGGACCAGGTAATAACATGGCTATATACACAGGGTACCAGGTAATAACATGGCTATATACACAGGGTACCAGGTAATAACATGGCTATATACACAGGGTACCAGGTAATAACATGGCTATATTCACAGGGTACCAGGTAATAACATGGCTATATACACAGGGTACCAGGTAATAACATGGCTATATTCACAGGGTACCAGGTAATAACATGGCTATATACACAGGGGACCAGGTAATAACATGGCTATATACACAGGGGACCAGGTAATAACATGGCTATATACACAGGGTACCAGGTAATAACATGGCTATATTCACAGGGTACCAGGTAATAACATGGCTATATACACAGGGGACCAGGTAATAACATGGCTATATACACAGGGTACCAGGTAATAACATGGCTATATACACAGTGTACCAGGTAATAACATGGCTATATACACAGGGTACCAGGTAATAACATGGCTATATACACAGGGTACCAGGTAATAACATGGCTATATACACAGGGGACCAGGTAATAACATGGCTATATACACAGGGTACCAGGTAATAACATGGCTATATTCACAGGGTACCAGGTAATAACATGGCTATATACACAGGGGACCAGGTAATAACATGGCTATATACACAGGGACCAGGTAATAACATGGCTATATACACAGGGACCAGGTAATAACATGGCTATATACACAGGATACCAGGTAATAACATGGCTATATACACAGGGTACCAGTACTGAGTCCATGTGCAGGGGTACCAGGTAATAACATGGCTATATACAGGGAGTACCAGTACTGAGTCAATGTTCAGGGGTACCAGGTAATAACTTGGCTATATACACAGGATACCAGTACTGAGTCCATGTCCAGGGGTACCAGGTAATAACATGGCTATATACACAGGGTACCAGTACTGAGTCCATGTCCAGGGGTACCAGGTAATAACATGGCTATATACACAGGGTACCAGTACTGAGTCCATGTGCAGGGGTACCAGGTAATAACATGGCTATATACACAGGGTACCAGTACAGAGTTGATGTGCAGGGGTACCAGGTAATAACTTGGCTATATACACAGGGTACCAATACTGAGTCCATGTGCAGGGGTACCAGGTAATAACATGGCTATATACACAGGGTACCAGTACCAAGTTGATGTGCAGGGGTACCAGGTAATAACTTGGCTATATACACAGGGTACCAGTACTGAGTCCATGTGCAGGGGTACCAGGTAATAACATGGCTATATACACAGGGTACCAGTACTGAGTCCATGTGCAGGGGTACCAGGTAATAACATGGCTATATACACAGGGTACCAGTACTGAGTCAATGTGCAGGGGTACCAGGTAATAACTTGGCTATATACACAGGGTAGCAGTACTGAGTCCATGTGCAGGGGTACCAGGTAATAACATGGCTATATACACAGGGTACCAGTACCAAGTTGATGTGCAGGGGTACCAGGTAATAACTTGGCTATATACACAGGGTACCAGTACTGAGTCCATGTGCAGGGGTACCAGGTAATAACTTGGCTATATACACAGGGTACCAGTACCAAGTGGATGTGCAGGGGTACCAGGTAATTGAGGTAGATACTGTATGGACATATAACTAGGAATAAAGTGCCAGATGATAAACAGTAGCAGCAGTGTATGTGATGAGTCAAAAAGGTTAGTGCACAAAGGGGTGAATGCAGATAGTCCGGGGAGCTATTTGGTTAACTATTTAGCAGTCTTATGGCTTAAGGGTTGAAGCTGTTCAGGGTCCTGTTGGTTCCAGACTTGGCGCTCCGGTACCGCTTGCCGTCTATGACTTCGGTGGCTGGAGTCTTTGACAATTTTTAGGGTCTTCCTCTGACACCGACTGGTATAGAGGTCCTGGATGGCAGGGAGCTCGGCCCCAGTGATGTACTGGGCCGTACGCACTACCCTCTGTAGTGCCTTGCGGTGGGATGCCAAGCAGTTGCCAAACCAAGCAGTGATGCATCCAGTTCAGATTCTCTCAATGGTGCAACTGTAGAACTTTTGAGGATCTGGGGGCCCATGCCAAATCTTTTCAACCTCCTGAGGGTGAAGAGGCGTTGTAGTGCTCTCTTCACGACTGTGTTGGTGTGTTTGGACTATGAGAGATCCTTATTGATGTGGACACCGAGGAACCTGAAGCTCTCAACCCGCTCCACTACAACCCCATCGATGTGAATGGGGGCGTGCTCAGCCCTCCGTTTCCTGTAGTCCACGATCAACTCCTTTGTCTTGCTGACGTTGATTGAGAGGTTATTGTCTTGGCACCACAACGCCATCAGTGATCAGGCCTACCACCAGTGTGTTGTGGTGAACAGGAGGCGACTAAGCACACACCCCTGAGGGGCCCCCGTGTTCAGGGTCAGTGTGGCGGAGGTGTTGTTGCCTACCCTCACCACCTGGGGTCAGCCTGTCAGGAAGTCCAGGATCCAGTTGCAGAGGGAGGTGTTCAGTCCCAGGGTCCTTAGCTTAGTAATGAGCTTGGAGGACACTATCTGTTGGGGCGGTATGCGAATTGCGGTGGGTCTACGGTTTCTGGGATGATGGTGTTGATGCCATGACCAGCCTTTCAAAGCATTTCATAGCTACAGATGTGAGTGCTACGGGGCGATAGTCATTTAGACAGATTACAGTACCTTGGCATTCTTGGGCACAGGGACTATGGTGGTCTGCTTGAAATATGTAGGTATTACAGACTAGGTCAGGGAGAGATTGAAAATGTCAGTGAAGACACTTGCCAGCTGATCAGCGCATGCTCTGAGTACTCATCCTGGTAATCCATCTGACCCTGCGGCCTTGTGAATGTTAACCTGTACAAAGGTCTTACTCACATCGGGTATGGAGAACGTGATCGCACAGTCATCCAGAACAGCTGGTGCTCTCACGTATGGTTCAGTGTTGCTTGCCTCGAAGCGAACATTGCAGGAATTTAGCTTGTCTGGTGGGCTCGCGTCACTGAGCAGCTCTCGGCTGGGTTTCCCTTTGTAATCCGTGATAATTTGCACGCACTGCCACATCCGACATGCGTCAGAGCCGGTGTAGCAGTATTCGATCTTAGTCCTCTATTGATGCTTTGCCTGTTTTTAATGGTTTGTCGTAGGGCGTAGCGGGATTTCTTATAAGCATCCGGGTTAGTGTCCCGCTCCTTGAAAGTGGCAGGTCTCTCTCTGTTTATCTCTCTCATCAAACAGACATACATACCACTGTTCTTCTCCCTCTGTGTTTACCTCTCTCACCAAACAGACATCCATACCACTGTTCTTCTCCCTCTCTGTTTATCTCTCTCACCAAACAGACATCCATACCACTGTTCTTCTCCCTCTCTGTTTATCTCTCTCACCAAACAGACATCCATACCACTGTTCTTCTCCCTCTCTGTTTACCTCTCTCACCAAACAGACATCCATACCACTGTTCTTCTCCCTCTCTGTTTACCTCTCTCACCAAACCGTATCACAGCGTGCTGTACAGTTCTTTCTCTCAGTCTCTGCTGCTTTCTATCACAGAATATGGAAAAATACAGCTTTCAACCACTGTGGAAAATACAGTGTGTTGGTGTCCTCCTCTCTCAGTCTGTCCTATTGTCCTCCCTCCCTCCCTCCCTCTGTTCTCCGGGTCAGATAGAGGAAGAGCGAGGGGAAGCTGTTGACCATTCTCCCTTCTCTCCTCTGACTCCATTCAGAGAACTGGACCACTGAGGCTGTTGGGTCGGCAGCCGGCTGCATTCCTCAACTCTCAATTAGAGGTGTTTCCTCCCATTTTCATCTTTGTTTTCACAGCCCTCCGCGGGCCAGAGGGGAAGCAAAACAAATTAGTTGCCATTGTTCGGGGCCTCAAGCTCTCCCAATAACATTATTTGTGGAAACATACATGTAAGAATAACTTCCTGAGTGGTGTAGATTAATTGTCTGTGTCGTGCGGAGATAGTCCCCCCGTCACCCCCCACCCCTCACCCCCTCCCACCCCTCAGCCCCCTCCCAACAGCTCCATGAGGCCAATAAGACCTGGAAGCTCATCTCTCTCTCAATCTCTCTCTCTCTCTCTCTCTCTCTCTCTCTCTCTCTCTCTCTCTCTCTCTCTCTCTCTCTCTGTCTCTCTCTCTCTCTCTCTCTCTCTCAATCTGTCTCTCTCTCTCTCTCTCTCTCTATCTCTCTCTCGCTCTGAGACACTTGGTCGCTCTCTCACCCTCTCTCTTTTCTTTCTCTCTCTCTTTCTACTCTCTCTAGATCTCTCTCTTTCTACTCTCTAGATCTCTCTCTTACTCTCTCTAGATCTCTCACTTTCTACTCTCTAGATCTCTCGCTTACTCTCTCTTTCTACTCTCTCTCGATCGCTCTCTTTCTACTCTCTCTAGATCTCTCACTTTCTACTCTCTAGATCTCTCGCTTACTCTCTCTCTCTCTCTCTCTCTCCCTCTATCTCTATCTCTCTCTCTCTCCTCTTTGTCTCTCATCAACAGATCGCTGGCCCATCCCGCGTTGCTGAGAGAAGCAGGAAAAACTGATTGTGACTCAAATCCCTCCAATTGACAATGCAGAAAAGCCCAAAACAGGATATGTGCTTCACAGAAAACTATTTATTGTTGAAGCCCATTGAGTGGAGCTCCAGAAAATGGACTATCTAAGGTATCTTACAAAGACTTACTGTAGTTATCTACAACATGATCCAACAGGAGGGGGATGGAAATGATTCAACTTTCACAGCAAGCGCCTGTTTTTGCATAGCACTGACTGAAGGCTTGGAGGGTTGGAGTATTATAGTTTGCATAGCACTAGTCTTGAAGGAACGGAGCCAAGTAGCCTTCTACAGTGTGGTTAACCTGTGTAGTTTAAAGGAAGTATAACAGTTAACAGTTGCTTTTCTGATGTTTACTGTTACCACATTGTGGTACGGAGGGGGGGCATAACAAATGCCCTGTCCGTACTTTCTGTTACAACTTTTCCTTTTAGGCCAGTGGAGGGACAGAGGTAGTGGTTGCGGGGGACAGAGGTAGTGGTTGCGGGGGACAGTGACAGAGGTAGTGGTTGCGGGGGACAGTGACAGAGGTAGTGGTTGCGGGGGACAGAGGTAGTGGTTGCGGGGGACAGAGGTAGTGGTTGCGGGGGACAGAGGTAGTGGTTGCGGGGGACAGAGGTAGTGGTTGCGGGGGACAGAGGTAGTGGTTGCGGGGGACAGAGGTAGTGGTTGCGGGGGACAGAGGTAGTGGTTGCGGGGGACAGAGGTAGTGGTTGCGGGGGACAGAGGTAGTGGTTGCGGGGGACAGTGACTCCCAGGTGGAGAAGATAGACTTCAGTAAATGTAACACTCTGTCCTTGTTACTCCTAGACCTAGAAAACGTTTACCACTATTCTAGTCCAGGGGTTAATAGTGGTATGTCATGTATAAAAGACACCTGGGAGCCATAAATCTTTCTGATTGAGAGGGGGTCAAATACTTATTTCCCTCATTAAAATGCAAATCAATTTATAACATTTTTGACATGCGTTTTTCTGGATTTTTTTGTTGTTATTCTGTCTCTCACTGTTCAAATAAACCTACCATTAAAATTATAGACGGATCATTTTCTTTGTCAGTGGGCAAACGTACAAAATCAGCAGGGTGATCAAATACTTTTCCCCCCTCACTGTACATACATACATACATACATACATACATACATACATACATACATACATATACACAGTTGAAGTCGGAAGTTTACGTATACCTTAGCCAAATACAATTAAACTCAGTTTTTCACAATTCCTGACATTTAATCCTAGTAAAAATTCCCTGTCTTAGGTCAGTTAGGATCACCACTTTATTTTAAGAATGTGAAATGTCAGAATAATAGTAGAGAGAATGATTTATTTAAGCTTTTATTTCTTTCATCACATAACATCAGACTGTTAAATAGCCATCACTAGCCGGCCTCCACCCAGTACCCTGCCCTGAACTTAGTCACTGTCACTAGCCGGCTACCACCCGATTACTCAACCCTGCACCTTAGAGGCTGCTGCCCTATATACATAGACACTCTTTAATAATGTTTACATACTGTTTTACTCATTTCATATGTATGTACTGGATTTTAGTCAATGCCACTCTGACATTGCTCTTCCTAATATTTATATATTTCTTAATTACCTGATTTTACTTTTAGATGTGTGTGTTGTTGTGAATTGTTAGATACTACTGCACTGTTGGAGCTAGGAACACAAGCATTTCGCTACACCTGCAATAACATCTGCTAAATATGTGACCAATAACATCTGTACCTAGAAAACGTTCACCACTATTCTAGTCTAGGGGTTAAAGTGTCATGATGTGGGTTCTGAAGGCTCTTCTGAAGCCAGTGGAGGAGATCAGCTTGAGTCGGCTGAAGGGTTCGGGTTAAGCTCCAAGCCCAGTCAGCCAGGAGGAGAGCTAGGCCAGTCAGTCAGGAAGTCAAGAGGACTAGGGGAGCTCCAAGCCCATTATCACTGCCTGAGTCTCTGGGTCCTGGCCTCACAAGTGCTGTCTTTATTGACTTAACCTCAAGGTCACTGCTTTAGTTACAGGTAACTGGGTCATCACTTCAGATATTTTCTTCACTCACGCATTCTTTCTCTCTTTTTCTCTCTCTCTCTCTCTCTCTCTCTCTCTCTCTCTCTCTCTCTCTCTCTCTCTCTCTCTCTCTCTCTCTCTCTCTCTCTCTCTCTCTCTCTCTCTCTCTCTCTCTCTCTCTCTCTCTCTCTCTCTCTCTCTCTCTCTCTCTCTTTCTCTCTCCCTCTCTCTCTCTCACTCTCCCTATCGCTTTCTTTCTCCCCTCTCTCTCTTTCAAATTCACGCTCTCTCTCTCTCTCTCTCTCTCTCTCTCTCTCTCTCGCTCTTCCTCACTCCATCATAGTTGCTGTATAACAGCCAGTAATCCTTAAATCTGGTAATGCTTCTAAAACACTGTTGTCAGTCCTAATAAAGTGACTGTAAAGTAAGGCCCAGTAAGGCCCAGTAAGGCCCAGTAAGGCCCAGTAGGGCCCAGTAAGGCCCAGTAAGGCCCAGTAAGGCCCAGTAGGGCCCAGTAAGGCCCAGTAAGGCCCAGTAAGGCCCAGTAAGGCCCAGTAGGGCCCAGTAAGGCCCAGTAAGGCCCAGTAAGGCCCAGTAAGGCCCAGTAAGGCCCTATCCAGATGAGGGTCTGAAGTTGAACAGTTGCCTGTATTGATTCCTTAACTTCTTCTGAGAGGAACGACCAACCGACCAACAGTCTTTCTGCTTCAACAGACACACGATGAGGCTCTGCTTGGAAACTTTCATTGCCTGAGTTAGTTATACGAGGGCTTGCGTTTACATAAGCGGTAAAAATCAATGGTTCTAACATAACAGCAACACAAGGCTGTCATAAAACCTACTAGCGATCAATAGGGTTTCAACCAGCAGCAGATATAACATGTTGTCTCAGAGGGCTGATAACCCTGGGCTCTGGTCAAAAGTAGTGCACTACATAGGGAATAGGGTGCCATAGGGCTCTGGTCAAAAGTAGTGCACTACATAGGGAATAGGGTGCCATTTGGGACAAAATCTATAACTGCCACAATAATCACCTCTAATAGAGGACTACAGCATACTGACTGGTTACTGGAGATAAGATGTTAATCACCTCTAATAGAGGACTACGGCATACTGACTGGTTACTGGAGATAAGATGTTAATCACCTCTAATAGAGGACTACGGCATACTGACTGGTTACTGGAGATAAGATGTTAATCACCTCTAATAGAGGACTACGGCATACTGACTGGTTACTGGAGATAAGATGTTAATCACCTCTAATAGAGGACTACGGCATACTGACTGGTTACTGGAGATAAGATGTTAATCACCTCTAATAGAGGACTACGGCATACTGACTGGTTACTGGAGATAAGATGTTAATCACCTCTAATAGAGGACTACGGCATACTGACTGGTTACTGGAGATAGGATGTTAATCACCTCTAATAGAGGACTACAGCATACTGACTGGTTACTGGAGATAAGATGTTAATCACCTCTAATAGAGGACTACAGCATACTGACTGGTTACTGGAGATAAGATGTTAATCACCTCTAATAGAGGACTACAGCATACTGACTGGTTACTGGAGATAAGATGTTAATCACCTCTAATAGAGGACTACAGCATACTGACTGGTTACTGGAGATAAGATGTTAATCACCTCTAATAGAGGACTACAGCATACTGACTGGTTACTGGAGATAAGATGTTAATCACCTCTAATAGAGGACTACGGCATACTGACTGGTTACTGGAGATAAGATGTTAATCACCTCTAATAGAGGACTACGGCATACTGACTGGTTACTGGAGATAAGATGTTAATCACCTCTAATAGAGGACTACGGCATACTGACTGGTTACTGGAGATAAGATGTTAATCACCTCTAATAGAGGACTACGGCATACTGACTGGTTACTGGAGATAAGATGTTAATCACCTCTAATAGAGGACTACGGCATACTGACTGGTTACTGGAGATAAGATGTTAATCACCTCTAATAGAGGACTACGGCATACTGACTGGTTACTGGAGATAAGATGTTAATCACCTCTAATAGAGGACTACGGCATACTGACTGGTTACTGGAGATAAGATGTTAATCACCTCTAATAGAGGACTACGGCATACTGACTGGTTACTGGAGATAAGATGTTAATCACCTCTAATAGAGGACTACGGCATACTGACTGGTTACTGGAGATAAGATGTTAATCACCTCTAATAGAGGACTACGGCATACTGACTGGTTACTGGAGATAAGATGTTAATCACCTCTAATAGAGGGACTACGGCATACTGACTGGTTACTAGAAGATAAGATGTTAATCACCTCTAATAGAGGACTACAGCATACTGACTGGTTACTGGAGATAAGATGTTAATCACCTCTAATAGAGGACTACAGCATACTGACTGGTTACTGGAGATAAGATGTTAATCACCTCTAATAGAGGACTACAGCATACTGACTGGTTACTGGAGATAAGATGTTAATCACCTCTAATAGAGGACTACGGCATACTGACTGGTTACTGGAGATAAGATGTTAATCACCTCTAATAGAGGACTACGGCATACTGACTGGTTACTGGAGATAAGATGTTAATCACCTCTAATAGAGGACTACGGCATACTGACTGGTTACTGGAAATAAGATGTTAATCACCTCTAATAGAGGACTACGGCATACTGACTGGTTACTGGAGATAAGATGTTAATCACCTCTAATAGAGGACTACAGCACACTGACTGGTTACTGGAGATAAGATGTTAATCACCTCTAATAGAGGACTACAGCATACTGACTGGTTACTGGAGATAAGATGTTAATCACCTCTAATAGAGGACTACGGCATACTGACTGGTTACTGGAGATAAGATGTTAATCACCTCTAATAGAGGACTACAGCATACTGACTGGTTACTGGAGATAAGATGTTAATCACCTCTAATAGAGGACTACAGCATACTGACTGGTTACTGGAGATAAGATGTTAATCACCTCTAATAGAGGACTACAGCATACTGACTGGTTACTGGAGATAAGATGTTAATCACCTCTAATAGAGGACTACAGCATACTGACTGGTTACTGGAGATAAGATGTTAATCACCTCTAATAGAGGACTACGGCATACTGACTGGTTACTGGAGATAAGATGTTAATCACCTCTAATAGAGGACTACTGTCACGGATTCCGCCGAGGCTGCTCCTCCTCCTTGTACGAGCAGGCGTCGGCGGTCGCCGTCCCCGGAGTACTAGCTGCCACCGATCTTTGTTCTGTGTGTGATTGCTTTTGTCTGTCTGTCACACCTGTGTCCAATTGTTTATTGATCACCTGTCCTATAAGTTCTGTCTGTTTGCTTAGTAGGATTGTGTGTTGTTGTTCGCCTGTCGTAGTGCTGCGTGTTTCGTTTCTTGTTTTCTGTTTTAGTGTTTTACGCATTGTGCGTAATGTTCGCCTCTGTGTTTTTTCGAGGCAGTTTTTTTTTTGTTTACCGTTTCCTTGTTGGATTATTTGAGTAAACTCTGTTGGACTGAGCCTCGGTGTCCTGCGCCTGACTTCCACCCCACATACACCTCACCTCTTGACAGAACAACACACCATCATGGAGTCAGCAGGAGCAGTAGCGGCACCCAGGTTGCTGGGGGAGCAGTTACGCTATCAAGACAGCTTGTTCCAGCAACTTGAGGCCGCCCTTGACGAGGTGTCCAACAAGATGAGTCGCTTGGTGACGAGGGAAGTGCCCACGCCATCACCCACGATCCCATCACCAACGACCAGTCCTCCTCTCTCAGCACCGGAACCCAGTGGCATTCGGCTCTCGCTCCCGAGGGCATATGACGGTTCTGCAGCCGGGTGTCAGGGTTTCCTCCTGCAGATAGAACTATACCTGGCTACTATACACCCAGCGCCCTCGGGATACGAGAGCGTCGCCGCCCTCATCTCCTGTCTATCCGGTAAGGCGTTGGAATGGGCCAACGCCGAATGGAGGAGAATAGACGCAGCTACCATCACCTACGCTGAGTTCTCCCGCCCTTCCGGGCAGTCTTCGATCACCCACCTGAAGGGAAGGCGGCGGGGGAGCGTCTGTTCTACCTCCGACAGGAGAGGAGGAGCGCACAGGAGTTCGCACTGGAGTTCCGGACGTTAGCTGCGGATGCGGGATGGAATGAGAGGGCCCTCATCGACCAGTATCGGTGTAGCCTGCGAGAGGGCGTTCGTCGTGAGCTGGCCTGCAGGGACACCAACCTATGCTTCGACCAGCTGGTGGACATCTCCATCAGGCTTGACACCCTGCTGGCCGCCCGCGGGCGTCCCGAGTGGGGGTCGTCCATTCCATCCTCCAGCACCTCTGAGCCCATTCCTATGGAGCTCGGGGGTGCTGGGCGCTAGAGAGAGGAGGAGGGAGAACCCGAGGAGGGCCAATCCCTGCACCAACTGTGGCCGTGGAGGACACACCGCGGCCAGGTGCTGGGGAGGGTCTTCTGAGAGAGGGGACAACAGGTCACGCACTGGGGAGTCATTTCAGGTGAGTAGGCGCCCCACTTACCCAGAGCTCTCTGTTGGTCACATGAGCATTCCTGTGCGTTTTCCACAGGTGGCACCTCATTCCCAGCATAAGGCGCTAGTAGATTCAGGCGCAGCTGGGAACTTTATTGATCGGGCATTTTGTGCTAGGTTAGGAATTCCCCTTCGGCCGGTAGAAGTTCCATTCCCTGTCCATGCGTTAGACAGCCGGCCCGTTGGGGTCGGGTCTAATCAGGGATGTCACGGCACCGCTGAAGATGACTACGCAGGGGGGTCATGAGGAAATCATTCAGTTCTATCTGATTGACTCTCCTGCGTACCCAGTGGTGTTGGGGCTTCCCTGGTTAAGCACCACGATCCTACCATAGCGTGGCAACAGAGGGCTCTTATGGAGTGGTCTGCCCAGTGTGTAGGGAGATGTCTAGGTGTTTCCATAGGGGCGACCTCGGTAGAGAGTCCGAACCAAGTGCCCGCACTGCGCATTCCCCCAGTATGAGGATTTAGCACTAGCGTTTAGCAAATCGAGAGCAGCACGGCTACCTCCTCATAGACAGGTGGACTGTGCGATAAATCTCAGACCGGAGCAGCTTTTCCCAGGAGTCGTGTGTATCCCCTGTCTCAAGAGGAGACTGCGGCTATGAAGACTTACATAGCCGAGTCCTTGGCACAGGGATACATACGGCCCTCTACTTCTCCGGTTTCCTCGAGTTTCTTCTTTGTGAAGAAGAAGGACGGGGGGATTGCGCCCGTGTATTGATTACCGTAGTCTCAATCAGATCACAGTAAAATACAGTTACCCACTTCCACTGATTGCGACGATGACGGAGTCATTACGCGGAGCGCGTTTCTTCCAAAGTTGGATCTCAGGAGCGCGTACAATTTGGTGCGCATTAAGGGGGGATGAATGGAAAACAGCATTTAGCACCACCTCGGGTCGTCACGAGTATCTCGTCATGCCGTATGGGTTAATGAATGCTCCTTCAGTCTTCCAATCCTTTGTTGATGAGATTTTCCGGGACATGCATGGGCAGGGTGTAGTGGTGTACATTGACGACATTCTAGTGTATTCTTCTACACGAGCCGAGCATGTAGCCCAGGTGCGCCAGTATTGAGACGACTGTTGGAGCATGACTTGTATGTCAAGGCAGAGAAATGCCTGTTCTTCCAGGAGTCCGTCTCCTTTTTTGGGTTATCGGTTGTCCGCGTCTGGCGTGGAGATAGAGGTAGATCGGGTATCAGCTGTGCGTAATTGGCAAACTCCAACCACCGTAAAAGAGGTGCAGCGGTTCTTGGGTTTTGCTAATTACTACCGGAGGTTTATCCGGGGTTTTGGACAGGTTGCAGTTCCCATTACGTCCCTGCTAAAGGGGGGTCCGGTGCGCTTGCGGTGGTCAGCTGAGGCGGACAGGGCATTTGTCAAGCTGAAGAACCTGTTCGCTTCGGCCCCGGTGCTGGCACATCCGGATCCCTCTTTGCCTTTCCAAGTAGAGGTGGCCACGTCGAGACCGGTATAGGGGCAGTCCTGTCACAACGGTCCGGCACGCCACCTAAGCTCTGCCCCTGTGCGTTCTACTCCAAGAAGCTCAGCTCGGCGGAGCGCAATTATGACGTTGGGGACAGGGAGCTGTTAGCTGTAGTCCAGGCCCTAAAGGTGTGGAGGCATTGGCTTGAGGGGGCTCAACACCCTTTTCTCATTCTGACTGATCACCGCAACCTGGAGTACATCCGGGCAGCTAGGAGATTGAACCCTCGTCAGGCTAGGTGGAACATGTTCCTAACCCGGTTTGTGTTTAAGATCACATACATCCCTGGGTCCCAGAACGGTAAGGCAGACGCACTGTCCCGACAGTATGACACGGAGGAGAGGTCCATTGAGCCTACTTCCATACTGCCGAAGTCTTGTCTGGTGGCTCCGGTAGTATGGGAGGTCGATGCGGAAATCGAGCGGGCGCTGCGTGCCGACCCTACTCCCCGAGTGTCCTGTGGGGCGGACGTACGTTCCACTCGAGGTTCGTGATCGGCTTATTTCGTGGGCTCATACATCACCCTCCTCTGGACATCCTGGTATTGGTGGGACGGTGCACTGCCTTAGCGTGAAATACTGGTGGCCAACGTTAGCCAGGGATGTGAGGGTTTATGTCTCCTCCTGCTCGGTGTGTGCCCAGTGTAAGGCACCTAGACATTTGCCCAGGGGTAAATTACATCCTCTGCCCGTTCCACAACGACCATGGTCCCACCTATCTGTAGATTTTGTGACCGATCTACCCCCTTCCCAGGGTAATACTACCATTTTGGTCGTTGTGGATCGGTTTTCTAAGGCCTGTCGTCTCCTCCCACTGCCGGGTCTCCCTACTGCCCTACAGACCGCCGAGGCCCTCTTTACCCACGTGTTCCGGCACTATGGGGTCCCCGAGGATATTGTGTCCGACCGAGGTCCCCAGTTCACCTCCAGAGTCTGGGGGGCTTTTATGGAACGCCTGGGGGTCTCGGTTAGCCTTACCTCGGGTACCACCCAGAGAGCAATGGGCAGGTTGAACGTGTTAACCAGGATGTGGGTAGGTTTTTGAGGTCCTATTGCCGGGACCGGCCGGAGGAGTGGTCGAGGTATATCCCCTGGGCAGAGATGGCCCGGAACTCTCTCCGCCACTCCTCCACCGGATTAACACCTTTCCAGTGTATTTTAGGGTATCAGCCGGTCCTGGCACCGTGGCCGAGAGCCAGACCGAGGCCCCCTGCGGTGGACCGAGTGGATTCGGCGCTCAGAAGAGACGTGGGACGCTGCCCATGTCCATCTGCAGCGTGCCATCCGTCAACAGAAGGCGCGCCGATCGCCACCGCAGTGAGGGCCGGTGTACGCACCGGGAGATCGAGTCTGGCTCTCGACTCGAAACCTGCCCCTCCGCCTGCCCTGCCGGAAGCTGGGTCGGCGGTTTGTGGGGGCCCTTCAAAGTCCTGAGAAGATTGAACGAGGTGTGTTACAGATTACAACTGCCTATTGAGTACAAAAATATTAACCCCTCGTTCCATGTGTCTCTTCTCAGGCCGGTGGTAGCTGGTCCACTCCAAGAGGAGGAGATAGGAGAGACCCCTCCACCCCCTTTGGACATCGAGGGGGCACCGGCGTACAGGGTCCGGACTATATTGGACTCGAGGCGCCGGAGGAGTGGTCTCCAGTATCTCGTGGAGTGGGAGGAGTACGGTCCGGAGGAACGGTCCTGGGTGCCCAGGAGGGACATCCTCGATCCATCCCTCCTGACTGAGTTCCACCGTGGGCATCCCACGCGCCCGGGTCCGCGTCCTCCTGGCCGTCCCCGAGGCCGGGTCGGTGCCGGCTGGAGCCGCGCGTCAAGGGGGGTACTGTCACGGATTCCGCCGAGGCTGCTCCTCCTCCTTGTACGAGCAGGCGTCGGCGGTCGCCCGTCCCGGAGTACTAGCTGCCACCGATCTTTGTTCTGTGTGTGATTGCTTTTGTCTGTCTGTCACACCTGTGTCCAATTGTTTATTGATCACCTGTCCTATAAGTTCTGTCTGTTTGCTTAGTAGGATTGTGTGTTGTTGTTCGCCTGTCGTAGTGCTGCGTGTTTCGTTTCTTGTTTTCTGTTTTAGTGTTTTACGCATTGTGCGTAATGTTCGCCTCTGTGTTTTTCGAGGCAGTTTGTTTACCGTTTCCTTGTTGGATTATTTGAGTAAACTCTGTTGGACTGAGCCTCGGTGTCCTGCGCCTGACTTCCACCCCACATACACCTCACCTCTTGACAACTACGGCATACTGACTGGTTACTGGAGATAAGATGTTAATCACCTCTAATAGAGGACTACAGCATACTGACTGGTTACTGGAGATAAGATGTTAATCACCTCTAATAGAGGACTACAGCATACTGACTGGTTACTGGAGATAAGATGTTAATCACCTCTAATAGAGGACTACGGCATACTGACTGGTTACTGGAGATAAGATGTTAATCACCTCTAATAGAGGACTACAGCATACTGACTGGTTACTGGAGATAAGATGTTAATCACCTCTAATAGAGGACTACAGCATACTGACTGGTTACTGGAGATAAGATGTTAATCACCTCTAATAGAGGACTACAGCATACTGACTGGTTACTGGAGATAAGATGTTAATCACCTCTAATAGAGGACTACGGCACACTGACTGGTTACTGGAGATAAGATGTTAATCACCTCTAATAGAGGACTACGGCATACTGACTGGTTACTGGAGATAACTTCATCCAAGCAGCAGCAGTCGGGAGAGGTCGTGTTTTTCTCTAGCTCTCTAGCTGGAGGTAAGCAGGAGGTAAGCTTCTCATTTAGTGTTGAGTAAAGCTTAACCATGTATTAGATCGTAGGTTGGTAGTTAGTTGTAGTTAGGTATTGTATTTTTTATAGGTTAGTATTGTTGTTATTGTAGGTTTCCGTAGGTAATTGTAGGTTAGTATCGAAGCACGAGGCTAGCTAGCTAGCAGGTAGCTACTGGTAACGATTAGCAACGATTAGCAACGGTGGAGAGCTTCTCATATGGTGTTGAGTAAAGCTTAACCATGTATTAGATCGTAGGTTGGTAGTTAGTTGTAGTTAGGTATTGTATTTATCATAGGTTAGTATTGTTGTTATTGTAGGTTTCCGTAGGTAATTGTAGGTTAGTATCGAAGCACGAGGCTAGCTAGCTAGCGGGTAGCTACTGGTAACGATTAGCAACGATTAGCAACGGTGGAGAGCTTCTCATATGGTGTTGAGTAAAGCTTAACCATATATTAGATCGTAGGTTGGTAGTTAGTTGTAGTTAGGTATTGTATTTATTATAGGTTAGTATTGTTGTTATTGTAGGTTTCCGTGAGGTAATTGTAGGTTAGTATCGAAGCACGAGGCTAGCTAGCTAGCGGTAGCTACTGGTAACGATTAGCTGTTTCCAATGTTAAATGTGCTGCTAGCCAACGTTTAATTTTTGCTGCGTTATGCGTTATGAAAGGAACTAGACACGGACATGAATTATCTGTTTAGTGTGCTAACACACTCTTGGCAGTTTGTTTGTAACCAAGTATTGGTGCTAAATTGTGTGTTAATGGATGCTAGCTTGCTAGTTAGCTACGGCGTCATAGCTAGGTATCGTGGGTAGTTACTGTGTCTTGGCAGTGTCTTCCGCCGTGCCGGCTGTAGCACGGCGAGCTAACTAGCCGTTTTTTTCGAACAGAGTCAGAGTCAACACAGTAGCCATTGTGTGCCGGGTGTAGCCGAAGCTAGCTAGCTAGCCGTTCTTCAAACAAAGTCAACACAGTGGCCATTGCTAGCTACCCAACACGACCAGCGAACTGTACGGTAGTAGCTAATTACAATATACTTGTCCTAGCTAGCCAACGTTGAATCATTGCTGCGTCATGAAAGGAACTTGACACAGACACGAATGATCTGTTTAGTGTGTTATCACACTATTGGTGGTTTGCTGTGACCAAGTGTTTGTGCTAAACTGTGTGTTACTGGATGCTAGCATGCTAGTTAGCTAGTTAACACACTATTGGTGGTTTGTTGTGACCAAGTATTGGTGCTTAACTGTGTGTTAAACTGTGTGTTATTGGATGCTAGCATGCTAGTCAGCTATGGTGTCATAGTTAGCTAGCTGAATAAAGTGGGTTGAGTCTATTCCTTTAAACATTGAACAACTGTGGTTCACAACAATTTCTGATTTCTAAAGGTGGAAGTTGGGAGAGTTTTTGTTCGGGTGGTTCAGTGAAACAATTTTAGTTTCTGAGGTAGAAGTTTTTGGTGAGGGAGGCCCCCCTCTCTCCTCTCCCAGATGCTTAGCTCATTTCATTCCGATCTCCTCTGCATTTTTGTAGCCATTTGCTACAGCCTGTCAACTATGCCTCTGCCTATCCCTGTTCTCTCCTCTCTGCACAGGCTACACAAACAACGCACCACACCGCGCGGCTGCTGCCTCTCTAACCTGGTGGTCCCTGCACGCACCCCTCACCTGGAGTTCCAGGTCGCAGGCAGCCTCTGGAACTGCCGTTCTGCTGCCAACAAAGCTGACTTCATCCCAGCCTATGCCAACCTCCAGTCCCTCGACTTCCTGGCGCTGACGGAAACATGGATCACCACTGAAAACACGGCTACTCCTACTGCTCTCTCCTCGTCTGACCATGTGTTCTCGCATACCCGAGGCATCTGGTCAGAGGGGTGGTGGTACAGGAATCCTCATCTCTCCCAAGTGGACATTCTCAATTTTTCCCCTAACCCATCTGTCTATCTCCTCATTTGAATTCCATGCTGTCACAGTCACTAGCCCATTTAAGCTTAATATCCTTGTCATCTATCGCCCTCCAGGTTCCCTTGGAGAGTTCATCAACGAGCTTGACGCCTTGATAAGTTCCTTTCCTGAGGATGGCTCACCCCTCACAGTTTTGGGGGATTTCAACCTCCCTATGTCCACATATGACTCATTTCTCTCTGCCTCCTTCTTTCCACTCCTCTCCTCTTTTGACCTCACCCTCTCACCGTCCCCCCCTACTCACAAGGCAGGCAATACGCTTGACCTCATCTTCACTAGATGCTGCTCCTCTACTAATCTCACTGCAACTCCCCTCCAAGTCTCCGACCACTACTTTGTTTCCTTTTCTCTCTCGCTCTCCTCCCACACTACTCACTCTGCCCCTACACAGATGGTAATGCGCCGCCGCAACCTTCGCTCTCTCTCTCCCACTACTCTCTCCTCTTCCATCCTATCATCTCTTCCCTCTGCTCAATCCTTCTCCCTCCAATCTCCTGATTCTGCCTCCTCAACCCTCCTCTCCTCCCTTTCTGCATCCTTTGACTCTCTGTGTCCCCTATCCTCCCGGCCGGCTCGGTCCTCCCCTCCTGCTCCGTGGCTTGATGACTCACTGCGAGCTCACAGAACAGAGCTCCGGGCAGCGGAGCGAAATGGAAGAAAACTAAACTCCCCTACCGACCTGGCATCTTTTCACTCCCTCCTCTCTACATTTTCTTCATCTGTTTCTGCTGCTAAGGCCACCTTCTACCACTCTAAATTCCAAGCATCTGCCTCTAACCCTAGGAAGCTCTTTGCCACATTTTCCTCCCTCCTGAATCCCCCCTCCTCCTCTCTCTGTGGATGACTTCGTCAACCACTTTGAAAAGAAGGTTGACGACATCCGATCCTCGTTTGTTAAGTCTAATGACATTGCTGGTCCTGCTCACACTGCCCTACCCTATGCTTTGACTTCTTTCTCCCCTCTCTCTCCAGATAAAATCCTGCGACTTGTGACTGCAGGCCGCCCAACAACCTGCCCGCTTGACCCCATCCCCTCCTCCCTTCTCCAGACCATCTCCGGTGACCTTCTCCCCTACCTCACCTCGCTGATCAACTCATCCTTGACCGCCGGCCATGTCCCTTCCGTCTTCAAGAGAGCGAGAGTTGCTCCCCTTCTCAAAAAACCAACACTCGACCCCACTGATGTCAACAACTACAGACCAGTATCCCTTCTCTCTTTTCTTTCCAAAACTATTGAGCGTGCCGTCTTTAGCCAACTCTCTTGCTATCTCTCTCAGAATGACCTTCTTGATCCAAACCAATCAGGTTTCAGGACTGGTCATTCAACTGAGACTGCTCTCCTCTGTGTCACGGAGACTCTCCGCACTGCTAAAGCTAACTCTCTCTCCTCTGCTCTTGTCCTTCTAGACCTGTCTGCTGCCTTTGATACTGTGAACCATCAGATCCTCCTCTCCACCCTCTCCGAGCTGGGCATCTCCGGCGCGGCTCACTCCTGGATTGCGTCCTACCTGACCGGTCGCTCCTACCAAGTGGCGTGGCAGAAGCTGTCTCCGCACCACGTGCTCTCACCACTGGTGTCCCCCAAGGCTCAGTTCTAGGCCCTCTCCTTTTCTCCCTATACACCAAGTCACTTGGCTCTGTCATATCCTCACATGGTCTCTCCTATCATTGCTACGCTGACGATACACAACTAATCTTCTCCTTTCCCCCTTCTGATAACCAGGTGGCGAATCGCATCTCTGCATGTCTGGCAGACATATCAGTATGGATGACGGATCACCACCTCAAGCTGAACCCTGGCAAGACGGAGCTGCTCTTCCTCCCGGGGAAGGACTGCCCGTTCCATGATCTCGCCATCACGGTTGACAACTCCGCTGTGTCCTCCTCCCAGAGTGCGAAGAGCCTAGGCGTGACCCTGGACAACACCCTGTCGTTCTCCGCCAACATCAAGGCGGTGACCCGCTCCTGCAGGTTCATGCTCTACAACATTCGGAGAGTACGACCCTGCCTTACACAGGAAGCGGCACAGGTCCTAATCCAGGCACTTGTCATCTCCCGTCTGGACTACTGCAACTCGCTGTTGGCTGGCCTCCCCTGCCTGTGCCATTAAACCCCTACAACTCATCCAGAATGCCGCAGCCCGTCTGGTGTTCAACCTTCCCAAGTTCTCTCACGTCACCCCCCTCCTCCGCACACTCCACTGGCTTCCAGTTGAAGCTCGCATCCGCTACAAGACCATGGTGCTTGCCTATGGAGCAGTGAGGGGAACGGCACCTCTGTACCTTCAGGCTCTGATCAGTCCCTACACCCAAACGAGGGCATTGCGCTCATCCACCTCTGGCCTGCTGGCTCCCTTCCTCTGCGGAAGCATAGTTCCCGCTCAGCCCAGTCAAAACTGTTCGCTGCTCTGGCACCCCAATGGTGGAACAAGCTCCCTCACGACGCCAGGACAGCGGAGTCACTCACCACCTTCCGGAGACATTTGAAACCCCACCTCTTTAAGGAATACCTGGGATAGGATAAAGGAATCCTTCTACCCCCCCAATTGTAAAGTGGTTATCCCACTGGCTATAGGGTGAACGCACCAATTTGTGAGTCGCTCTGGCTAAGAGCGTCTGCTAAATGACGTTAATGTGCCCTTGAGCAAGGCACTTAACCCTAATTGCTCCTGTAAGTCGCTCTGGATAAGAGCGTCTGCTAAATGACTAAAATGTAAATGTAAATGTAAATAAGATGTTAATCACCTCTAATAGAGGACTACGGCATACTGACTGGTTACTGGAGATAAGATGTTAATCACCTCTAATAGAGGACTACGGCATACTGACTGGTTACTGGAGATAAGATGTTAATCACCTCTAATAGAGGACTACGGCATACTGACTGGTTACTGGAGATAAGATGTTAATCACCTCTAATAGAGGACTACAGCATACTGACTGGTTACTGGAGATAAGATGTTAATCACCTCTAATAGAGGACTACAGCATACTGACTGGTTACTGGAGATAAGATGTTAATCACCTCTAATAGAGGACTACAGCATACTGACTGGTTACTGGAGATAAGATGTTAATCACCTCTAATAGAGGACTACAGCATACTGACTGGTTACTGGAGATAAGATGTTAATCACCTCTAATAGAGGACTACAGCATACTGACTGGTTACTGGAGATAAGATGTTAATCACCTCTAATAGAGGACTACAGCATACTGACTGGTTACTGGAGATAAGATGTTAATCACCTCTAATAGAGTACTACGGCACACTGACTGGTTACTGGAGATAAGAAATCACCTCTAATAGAGGACTACGGCATACTGACTGGTTACTGGAGATAAGATGTTAATCACCTCTAATAGAGGACTACGGCATACTGACTGGTTACTGGAGATAAGATGTTAATCACCTCTAATAGAGGACTACGGCATACTGACTGGTTACTGGAGATAAGATGTTAATCACCTCTAATAGAGGACTACGGCATACTGACTGGTTACTGGAGATAAGATGTTAATCACCTCTAATAGAGGACTACGGCATACTGACTGGTTACTGGAGATAAGATGTTAATCACCTCTAATAGAGGACTACGGCATACTGACTGGTTACTGGAGATAAGATGTTAATCACCTCTAATAGAGGACTACAGCATACTGACTGGTTACTGGAGATAAGATGTTAATCACCTCTAATAGAGGACTACAGCACACTGACTGGTTACTGGAGATAAGATGTTAATCACCTCTAATAGAGGACTACGGCATACTGACTGGTTACTGGAGATAGGATGTTAATCACCTCTAATAGAGGACTACAGCATACTAACTGGTTACTGGAGATAAGATGTTAATCACCTCTAATAGAGGACTACAGCATACTGACTGGTTACTGGAGATAAGATGTTAATCACCTCTAATAGAGGACTACAGCATACTGACTGGTTACTGGAGATAAGATGTTAATCACCTCTAATAGAGGACTACAGCATACTGACTGGTTACTGGAGATAAGATGTTAATCACCTCTAATAGAGGACTACAGCATACTGACTGGTTACTGGAGATAAGATGTTAATCACCTCTAATAGAGGACTACGGCATACTGACTGGTTACTGGAGATAAGATGTTAATCACCTCTAATAGAGGACTACGGCATACTGACTGGTTACTGGAGATAAGATGTTAATCACCTCTAATAGAGGACTAGGGCATACTGACTGGTTACTGGAGATAAGATGTTAATCACCTCTAATAGAGGACTACGGCATACTGACTGGTTACTGGAGATAAGATGTTAATCACCTCTAATAGAGGACTACAGCATACTGACTGGTTACTGGAGATAAGATGTTAATCACCTCTAATAGAGGACTACGGCATACTGACTGGTTACTGGAGATAAGATGTTAATCACCTCTAATAGAGGACTACGGCATACTGACTGGTTACTGGAGATAAGATGTTAATCACCTCTAATAGAGGACTACGGCATACTGACTGGTTACTGGAGATAAGATGTTAATCACCTCTAATAGAGGACTACGGCATACTGACTGGTTACTGGAGATAAGATGTTAATCACCTCTAATAGAGGACTACGGCATACTGACTGGTTACTGGAGATAAGATGTTAATCACCTCTAATAGAGGACTACGGCATACTGACTGGTTACTGGAGATAAGATGTTAATCACCTCTAATAGAGGACTACGGCATACTGACTGGTTACTAGAAGATAAGATGTTAATCACCTCTAATAGAGGACTACAGCATACTGACTGGTTACTGGAGATAAGATGTTAATCACCTCTAATAGAGGACTACAGCATACTGACTGGTTACTGGAGATAAGATGTTAATCACCTCTAATAGAGGACTACAGCATACTGACTGGTTACTGGAGATAAGATGTTAATCACCTCTAATAGAGGACTACAGCATACTGACTGGTTACTGGAGATAAGATGTTAATCACCTCTAATAGAGGACTACAGCATACTGACTGGTTACTGGAGATAAGATGTTAATCACCTCTAATAGAGTACTACGGCACACTGACTGGTTACTGGAGATAAGAAATCACCTCTAATAGAGGACTACGGCATACTGACTGGTTACTGGAGATAAGATGTTAATCACCTCTAATAGAGGACTACGGCATACTGACTGGTTACTGGAGATAAGATGTTAATCACCTCTAATAGAGGACTACGGCATACTGACTGGTTACTGGAGATAAGATGTTAATCACCTCTAATAGAGGACTACGGCATACTGACTGGTTACTGGAGATAAGATGTTAATCACCTCTAATAGAGGACTACGGCATACTGACTGGTTACTGGAGATAAGATGTTAATCACCTCTAATAGAGGACTACGGCATACTGACTGGTTACTGGAGATAGGATGTTAATCACCTCTAATAGAGGACTACAGCATACTGACTGGTTACTGGAGATAAGATGTTAATCACCTCTAATAGAGGACTACAGCACACTGACTGGTTACTGGAGATAAGATGTTAATCACCTCTAATAGAGGACTACGGCATACTGACTGGTTACTGGAGATAAGATGTTAATCACCTCTAATAGAGGACTACGGCATACTGACTGGTTACTGGAGATAGGATGTTAATCACCTCTAATAGAGGACTACAGCATACTAACTGGTTACTGGAGATAAGATGTTAATCACCTCTAATAGAGGACTACAGCATACTGACTGGTTACTGGAGATAAGATGTTAATCACCTCTAATAGAGGACTACAGCATACTGACTGGTTACTGGAGATAAGATGTTAATCACCTCTAATAGAGGACTACAGCATACTGACTGGTTACTGGAGATAAGATGTTAATCACCTCTAATAGAGGACTACAGCATACTGACTGGTTACTGGAGATAAGATGTTAATCACCTCTAATAGAGGACTACGGCATACTGACTGGTTACTGGAGATAAGATGTTAATCACCTCTAATAGAGGACTACGGCATACTGACTGGTTACTGGAGATAAGATGTTAATCACCTCTAATAGAGGACTACGGCATACTGACTGGTTACTGGAGATAAGATGTTAATCACCTCTAATAGAGGACTACGGCATACTGACTGGTTACTGGAGATAAGATGTTAATCACCTCTAATAGAGGACTACGGCATACTGACTGGTTACTGGAGATAAGATGTTAATCACCTCTAATAGAGGACTACGGCATACTGACTGGTTACTGGAGATAAGATGTTAATCACCTCTAATAGAGGACTACGGCATACTGACTGGTTACTGGAGATAAGATGTTAATCACCTCTAATAGAGGACTACGGCATACTGACTGGTTACTGGAGATAAGATGTTAATCACCTCTAATAGAGGACTACGGCATACTGACTGGTTACTGGAGATAAGATGTTAATCACCTCTAATAGAGGACTACGGCATACTGACTGGTTACTGGAGATAAGATGTTAATCACCTCTAATAGAGGACTACGGCATACTGACTGGTTACTGGAGATAAGATGTTAATCACCTCTAATAGAGGACTACGGCATACTGACTGGTTACTAGAAGATAAGATGTTAATCACCTCTAATAGAGGACTACAGCATACTGACTGGTTACTGGAGATAAGATGTTAATCACCTCTAATAGAGGACTACAGCATACTGACTGGTTACTGGAGATAAGATGTTAATCACCTCTAATAGAGGACTACAGCATACTGACTGGTTACTGGAGATAAGATGTTAATCACCTCTAATAGAGGACTACGGCATACTGACTGGTTACTGGAGATAAGATGTTAATCACCTCTAATAGAGGACTACGGCATACTGACTGGTTACTGGAGATAAGATGTTAATCACCTCTCATAGAGGACTACGGCATACTGACTGGTTACTGGAGATAAGATGTTAATCACCTCTAATAGAGGACTATGGCATACTGACTGGTTACTGGAGATAAGATGTTAATAACCTCTAATAGAGGACTACGGCATACTGACTGGTTACTGGAGATAAGATGTTAATCACCTCTAATAGAGGACTACGGCATACTGACTGGTTACTGGAGATAAGATGTTAATCACCTCTAATAGAGGACTACGGCATACTGACTGGTTACTGGAGATAAGATGTTAATCACCTCTAATAGAGGACTACGGCATACTGACTGGTTACTGGAGATAAGATGTTAATCACCTCTAATAGAGGACTACGGCATACTGACTGGTTACTGGAGATAAGATGTTAATCACCTCTAATAGAGGACTACGGCATACTGACTGGTTACTGGAGATAAGATGTTAATCACCTCTAATAGAGGACTACAGCATACTGACTGGTTACTGGAGATAAGATGTTAATCACCTCTAATAGAGGACTACGGCATACTGACTGGTTACTGGAGATAAGATGTTAATCACCTCTAATAGAGGACTACGGCATACTGACTGGTTACTGGAGATAAGATGTTAATCACCTCTAATAGAGGACTACGGCATACTGACTGGTTACTGGAGATAAGATGTTAATCACCTCTAATAGAGGACTACGGCATACTGACTGGTTACTGGAGATAAGATGTTAATCACCTCTAATAGAGGACTACGGCATACTGACTGGTTACTGGAGATAAGATGTTAATCACCTCTAATAGAGGACTACGGCATACTGACTGGTTACTGGAGATAAGATGTTAATCACCTCTAATAGAGGACTACGGCATACTGACTGGTTACTGGAGATAAGATGTTAATCACCTCTAATAGAGGACTACGGCATACTGACTGGTTACTGGAGATAAGATGTTAATCACCTCTAATAGAGGACTACGGCATACTGACTGGTTACTGGAGATAAGATGTTAATCACCTCTAATAGAGGACTACGGCATACTGACTGGTTACTGGAGATAAGATGTTAATCACCTCTAATAGAGGACTACGGCATACTGACTGGTTACTGGAGATAAGATGTTAATCACCTCTAATAGAGGACTACGGCATACTGACTGGTTACTGGAGATAAGATGTTAATAACCTCTAATAGAGGACTACGGCATACTGACTGGTTACTGGAGATAAGATGTTAATCACCTCTAATAGAGGACTACAGCATACTGACTGGTTACTGGAGATAAGATGTTAATCACCTCTAATAGAGGACTACGGCATACTGACTGGTTACTGGAGATAAGATGTTAATCACCTCTAATAGAGGACTACAGCATACTGACTGGTTACTGGAGATAAGATGTTAATCACCTCTAATAGAGGACTACAGCATACTGACTGGTTACTGGAGATAAGATGTTAATCACCTCTAATAGAGGACTACAGCATACTGACTGGTTACTGGAGATAAGATGTTAATCACCTCTAATAGAGGACTACAGCATACTGACTGGTTACTGGAGATAAGATGTTAATCACCTCTAATAGAGGACTACAGCATACTGACTGGTTACTGGAGATAAGATGTTAATCACCTCTAATAGAGGACTACGGCATACTGACTGGTTACTGGAGATAAGATGTTAATCACCTCTAATAGAGGACTACGGCATACTGACTGGTTACTGGAGATAAGATGTTAATCACCTCTAATAGAGGACTACGGCATACTGACTGGTTACTGGAGATAAGATGTTAATCACCTCTAATAGAGGACTACGGCATACTGACTGGTTACTGGAGATAAGATGTTAATCACCTCTAATAGAGGACTACGGCATACTGACTGGTTACTGGAGATAAGATGTTAATCACCTCTAATAGAGGACTACGGCATACTGACTGGTTACTGGAGATAAGATGTTAATCACCTCTAATAGAGGACTACGGCATACTGACTGGTTACTGGAGATAAGATGTTAATCACCTCTGTCATAAGGTGAGGTGTATGTGGGGTGGAAGTCAGGCGCAGGACACCGAGGCTTAGTCCAAAAACGTATACTAAAGTCCCAAAGAAACAATGTAATATACAAAAAGGCACGGCCTCAAACAACAAAGGAGGCGACTATGCGCAATTACGCACAAACAAGCGTAATTATAAAATACACAAAACACGACACGTAACACAAACGACTGGCGAAAAACAACACACAACTAATCCATACAAACACAGGGAACTTATAGGACATGTAATCAACGCAAACCAGACACAGGTGCAAAGGACAGACAAAAGCAATCGCACATGAAACATCCAACGGTGGCAGCTAGTACTCCGGGGACGGCGAACGCCTTTGCCTGCCCGAACCAGGAGGAGGAGCAGTCTCGGCCGAAACCGTGACAGTACCCCCCCCTTGACGCGCGACTCCAGCCGTGCGCCGACCCTGGCCTCGGGGACGGCCAGGAGGACGCGGACCCGGGCGCGTGGGATGCCCATGGTGGAACTCTGTCAGGAGGGATGGATCGAGGATGTCCCTCCTGGGCACCCAGCACCGTTCCTCCGGACCGTACCCCTCCCACTCCACGAGATATTGGAGACCACTCCTCCGGCGCCTGGAGTCCAAGATGGTCCGGACCCTGTACGCCGGGACCCCCTCGATGTCCAAAGGAGGCGGAGGGGTCTCTCCTATCTCCTCTTCTTGGAGTGGGCCAGCTACCACCGGCCTGAGAAGAGACACATGGAACGAGGGGTTAATATTTTTGTACTCAATAGGCAGTTGTAATCTGTAACACACCTCGTTCAATCTTCTCAGGACTTTGAAGGGCCCCACAAACCGCCGACCCAGCTTCCGGCAGGGCAGGCGGAGGGGCAGGTTTCGAGTCGAGAGCCAGACTCGATCTCCCGGTGCGTACACCGGCCCCTCACTGCGGTGGCGATCGGCGCTCGCCTTGTGTTGACGGATGGCACGCTGCAGATGGACATGGGCAGCGTCCCACGTCTCCTCCGAGCGCCGAATCCATTCGTCCACCGCAGGGGCCCTCGGTCTGGCTCTCGTGCCACGGTGCCAGGACCGGCTGATACCCTAAAATACACTGGAAAGGTGTTAATCCGGTGGAGGAGTGGCGGAGAGAGTTCTGGGCCATCTCTGCCCAGGGGATATACCTCGACCACTCCTCCGGCCGGTCCCGGCAATAGGACCTCAAAAACCTACCCACATCCTGGTTCACACGTTCAACCTGCCCATTGCTCTCTGGGTGGTACCCCGAGTAAGGCTAACCGAGACCCCCAGGCGTTCCATAAAAGCCCCCCAGACTCTGGAGGTGAACTGGGGACCTCGGTCGGACACAATATCCTCGGGGACCCCATAGTGCCGGAACACGTGGGTAAAGAGGGCCTCGGCGGTCTGTAGGGCAGTAGGGAGACCCGGCAGTGGGAGGAGACGACAGGCCTTAGAAAACCGATCCACAACGACCAAAATGGTGGTATTACCCTGGGAAGGGGGTAGATCGGTCACAAAATCTACCGAGAGGTGGGACCATGGTCGTTGTGGAACGGGCAGAGGATGTAACTTACCCCTGGGCAAATGTCTAGGTGCCTTACACTGGGCACACACCGAGCAGGAGGAGACATAAACCCTCACATCCCTGGCTAACATTGGCCACCAGTATTTCACGCTAAGGCAGTGCACCGTCCGACCAATACCAGGATGTCCAGAGGAGGGTGATGTATGAGCCCAAGAAATAAGCCGATCACGAACCTCGAGCGGAACGTACGTCCGCCCCACAGGACACTCGGGGGAGTAGGGTCGGTACGCAGCGCCCGCTCGATTTCCGCATCGACCTCCCCATACCACCGGAGCCACCAGACAAGACTCCGGAAGTATGGAAGTGGGCTCAATGGACCTCTCCTCCGTGTCATACTGCCGGGACAGTGCGTCTGCCTTACCGTTCTGGGACCCAGGGATGTATGTGATCTTAAAAACAAACCGGGTCAGGAACATGTTCCACCTAGCCTGACGAGGGTTCAATCTCCTAGCTGCCCGGATGTACTCCAGGTTACGGTGATCAGTCAGAATGAGAAAAGGGTGTTGAGCCCCCTCAAGCCAATGCCTCCACACCTTTAGGGCCTGGACTACAGCTAACAGCTCCCTGTCCCCAACGTCATAATTGCGCTCCGCCGAGCTGAGCTTCTTGGAGTAGAACGCACAGGGGCGGAGCTTAGGTGGCGTGCCGGACCGTTGTGACAGGACTGCCCCAATACCGGTCTCGGACGCGTCCACCTCTACTTGGAAAGGCAAAGAGGGATCCGGATGCGCCAGCACCGGAGCCGAGGCGAACAGGTTTTTCAGCTTGACAAATGCCCTGTCCGCCTCAGCTGACCACTGCAAGCGCACCGGACCCCCTTTAGCAGAGACGTAATGGGAGCTGCAACCTGTCCAAAGCCCCGGATAAACCTCCGGTAGTAATTAGCAAAACCCAAGAACCGCTGCACCTCTTTTACGGTGGTTGGAGTTTGCCAATTACGCACAGCCGATACCCGATCTACCTCTATCTCCACGCCAGACGCGGACAACCGATAACCCAAAAAAGAGACGGACTCCTGGAAGAACAAGCATTTCTCTGCCTTGACATACAAGTCATGCTCCAACAGTCGTCTCAATACTCGGCGCACCTGGGCTACATGCTCGGTTCGTGTAGAAGAATACACTAGAATGTCGTCAATGTACACCACTACACCCTGCCCATGCATGTCCCGGAAAATCTCATCAACAAAGGATTGGAAGACTGAAGGAGCATTCATTAACCGTACGGCATGACGAGATACTCGTAATGACCCGAGGTGGTGCTAAATGCTGTTTTCCATTCATCCCCCCTCCCTAATGCGCACCAAATTGTACGCGCTCCTGAGATCCAACTTTGTGAAGAAACGCGCTCCGCGTAATGACTCCGTCATCGTCGCAATCAGTGGAAGTGGGTAACTGTATTTTACTGTGATCTGATTGAGACTACGGTAATCAATACACGGGCGCAATCCCCCGTCCTTCTTCTTCACAAAGAAGAAACTCGAGGAGACCGGAGAAGTAGAGGGCCGTATGTATCCCTGTGCCAAGGACTCGGCTATGTAAGTCTCCATAGCCGCAGTTTCCTCTTGAGACAGGGGATACACATGACTCCTGGGAAAAGCTGCTCCGGTCTGGAGATTTATCGCACAGTCCCCCTGTCTATGAGGAGGTAGCCGTGCTGCCCTCGATTTGCTAAACGCTAGTGCCAAATCCTCATACTCGTGGGGGAATGCGCAGTGCGGGCACTTGGTTCGGACTCTCTACCGAGGTCGCCCCTATGGAAACACCTAGACATCTCCCTACACACTGGGCAGACCACTCCATAAGAGCCCTCTGTTGCCACGCTATGGTAGGATCGTGGGTGCTTAACCAGGAAGCCCCAACACCACTGGGTACGCAGGAGAGTCAATCAGATAGAACTGAATGATTTCCTCATGACCCCCTGCGTAGTCATCGTCAGCGGTGCTGTGACATCCCTGATCAGACCCGACCCCAACGGCCGGCTGTCTAATGCATGGACAGGGAATGGAACTTCTACCGGCCGAAGGGGAATTCCTAACCTAGCACAAAATGCCCGATCAATAAAGTTCCCAGCTGCGCCTGAATCTACTAGCGCCTTATGCTGGGAATGAGGTGCCACCTGTGGAAAACGCACAGGAATGCTCATGTGACCAACAGAGAGCTCTGGGTAAGTGGGGCGCCTACTCACCTGAAATGACTCCCCAGTGCGTGACCTGTTGTCTCCTCTCCCAGGAGACCCTCCCCAGCACCTGGCCGCGGTGTGTCCTCCACGGCCACAGTTGGTGCAGGGGGTGGCCCCCCTCGGGTTCTCTCTCCTCCTCTCTCTAGCGCCAGCACCCCCGAGCTCCATGGGAATCGGCTCGGAGGTGCTGGAGGATGGAATGGACGACCCCCACTCGGAACGTCCGCGGGCGGCCAGCAGGGTATCAAGCCTGATGGAGATGTCCACCAGCTGGTCGAAGCATAGGTTGGTGTCCCTGCAGGCCAGCTCACGACGAACGTCCTCTCGCAGGCTACACCGGTACTGGTCGATGAGGGCCCCTCTCATTCCATCCCGCATCCGCAGCTAACGTCCGGAACTCCAGTGCGAACTCCTGTGCGCTCCTCTTCTCCTGTCGGAGGTAGAACAGACGCTCCCCCGCCGCCTTCCCTTCAGGTGGGTGATCGAAGACTGCCCGGAAGCGGCGGGAGAACTCAGCGTAGGTGATGGTAGCTGCGTCTATTCTCCTCCATTCGGCGTTGGCCCACTCCAACGCCTTACCGGATAGACAGGAGATGAGGGCGGAGACGCTCTCGTATCCCGAGGGCGCTGGGTGTATAGTAGCCAGGTATAGTTCTATCTGCAGGAGGAACCCCTGACACCCGGCTGCAGAACCGTCATATGCCCTCGGGAGCGAGAGCCGAATGCCACTGGGTTCCGGTGCTGAGAGAGGAGGACTGGCCGTTGGTGATGGGATAGTGGGCGATGGCGTGGGCACTTCCCTAGTCACCAAGCGACTCAGCTTGTTGGACACCTCGTCAAGTGCCGCCACTGCTCCTGCTGACTCCATGATGGTGTGTTGTTCTGTCATAAGGTGAGGTGTATGTGGGGTGGAAGTCAGGCGCAGGACACCGAGGCTTAGTCCAAAAACGTATACTAAAGTCCCAAAGAAACAATGTAATATACAAAAAGGCACGGCCTCAAACAACAAAGGAGGCGACTATGCGCAATTACGCACAAACAAGCGTAATTATAAAATACACAAAACACGACACGTAACACAAACGACTGGCGAAAAACAACACACAACTAATCCATACAAACACAGGGAACTTATAGGACATGTAATCAACGCAAACCAGACACAGGTGCAAAGGACAGACAAAAGCAATCGCACATGAAACATCCAACGGTGGCAGCTAGTACTCCGGGGACGGCGAACGCCTTTGCCTGCCCGAACCAGGAGGAGGAGCAGTCTCGGCCGAAACCGTGACAACCTCTAATAGAGGACTACGGCATACTGACTGGTTACTGGAGATAAGATGTTAATCACCTCTAATAGAGGACTACGGCATACTGACTGGTTACTGGAGATAAGATGTTAATCACCTCTAATAGAGGACTACAGCATACTGACTGGTTACTGGAGATAAGATGTTAATCACCTCTAATAGAGGACTACAGCATACTGACTGGTTACTGGAGATAAGATGTTAATCACCTCTAATAGAGGACTACAGCATACTGACTGGTTACTGGAGATAAGATGTTAATCACCTCTAATAGAGGACTACGGCATACTGACTGGTTACTGGAGATAAGATGTTAATCACCTCTAATAGAGGACTACGGCATACTGACTGGTTACTGGAGATAAGATGTTAATCACCTCTAATAGAGGACTACGGCATACTGACTGGTTACTGGAGATAAGATGTTAATCACCTCTAATAGAGGACTACGGCATACTGACTGGTTACTGGAGATAAGATGTTAATCACCTCTAATAGAGGACTACAGCATACTGACTGGTTACTGGAGATAAGATGTTAATCACCTCTAATAGAGGACTACAGCATACTGACTGGTTACTGGAGATAAGATGTTAATCACCTCTAATAGAGGACTACGGCATACTGACTGGTTACTGGAGATAAGATGTGAATCACCTCTAATAGAGGACTACGGCATACTGACTGGTTACTGGAGATAAGATGTTAATCACCTCTAATAGAGGACTACGGCATACTGACTGGTTACTGGAGATAAGATGTTAATCACCTCTAATAGAGGACTACGGCATACTGACTGGTTACTGGAGATAAGATGTTAATCACCTCTAATAGAGGACTACGGCATACTGACTGGTTACTGGAGATAAGATGTTAATCTCCTCTAATAGAGGACTACGGCATACTGACTGGTTACTGGAGATAAGATGTTAATCACCTCTAATAGAGGACTACGGCATACTGACTGGTTACTGGAGATAAGATGTTAATCACCTCTAATAGAGGACTACGGCATACTGACTGGTTACTGGAGATAAGATGTTAATCACCTCTAATAGAGGACTACGGCATACTGACTGGTTACTGGAGATAAGATGTTAATCACCTCTAATAGAGGACTACGGCATACTGACTGGTTACTGGAGATAAGATGTTAATCACCTCTAATAGAGGACTACGGCATACTGACTGGTTACTGGAGATAAGATGTTAATCACCTCTAATAGAGGACTACGGCATACTGACTGGTTACTGGAGATAAGATGTTAATCACCTCTAATAGAGGACTACGGCATACTGACTGGTTACTGGAGATAAGATGTTAATCACCTCTAATAGAGGACTACGGCATACTGACTGGTTACTGGAGATAAGATGTTAATCACCTCTAATAGAGGACTACGGCATACTGACTGGTTACTGGAGATAAGATGTTAATCACCTCTAATAGAGGACTACGGCATACTGACTGGTTACTGGAGATAAGATGTTAATCACCTCTAATAGAGGACTACGGCATACTGACTGGTTACTGGAGATAAGATGTTAATCACCTCTAATAGAGGACTACGGCATACTGACTGGTTACTGGAGATAAGATGTTAATCACCTCTAATAGAGGACTACGGCATACTGACTGGTTACTGGAGATAAGATGTTAATCACCTCTAATAGAGGACTACGGCATACTGACTGGTTACTGGAGATAAGATGTTAATCACCTCTAATAGAGGACTACGGCATACTGACTGGTTACTGGAGATAAGATGTTAATCACCTCTAATAGAGGACTACGGCATACTGACTGGTTACTGGAGATAAGATGTTAATCACCTCTAATAGAGGACTACGGCATACTGACTGGTTACTGGAGATAAGATGTTAATCACCTCTAATAGAGGACTACGGCATACTGACTGGTTACTGGAGATAAGATGTTAATCACCTCTAATAGAGGACTACGGCATACTGACTGGTTACTGGAGATAAGATGTTAATCACCTCTAATAGAGGACTACGGCATACTGACTGGTTACTGGAGATAAGATGTTAATCACCTCTAATAGAGGACTACGGCATACTGACTGGTTACTGGAGATAAGATGTTAATCACCTCTAATAGAGGACTACGGCATACTGACTGGTTACTGGAGATAAGATGTTAATCACCTCTAATAGAGGACTACGGCATACTGACTGAGTTACTGGAGATAAGATGTTAATCACCTCTAATAGAGGACTACGGCATACTGACTGGTTACTGGAGATAAGATGTTAATCACCTCTAATAGAGGACTACAGCATACTGACTGGTTACTGGAGATAAGATGTTAATCACCTCTAATAGAGGACTACAGCATACTGACTGGTTACTGGAGATAAGATGTTAATCACCTCTAATAGAGGACTACAGCATACTGACTGGTTACTGGAGATAAGATGTTAATCACCTCTAATAGAGGACTACAGCATACTGACTGGTTACTGGAGATAAGATGTTAATCACCTCTAATAGAGGACTACAGCATACTGACTGGTTACTGGAGATAAGATGTTAATCACCTCTAATAGAGGACTACAGCATACTGACTGGTTACTGGAGATAAGATGTTAATCACCTCTAATAGAGGACTACAGCATACTGACTGGTTACTGGAGATAAGATGTTAATCACCTCTAATAGAGGACTACAGCATACTGACTGGTTACTGGAGATAAGATGTTAATCACCTCTAATAGAGGACTACAGCACACTGACTGGTTACTGGAGATAAGATGTTAATCACCTCTAATAGAGGACTACAGCACACTGACTGGTTACTGGAGATAAGATGTTAATCACCTCTAATAGAGGACTACGGCACACTGACTGATTACTGGAGATAAGATGTTAATCACCTCTAATAGAGGACTACGGCACACTGACTGGTTACTGGAGATAAGATGTTAATCACCTCTAATAGAGGACTACGGCACACTGACTGGTTACTGGATATAAGATGTTAATCACCTCTAATAGAGGACTACGGCACACTGACTGGTTACTGGAGATAAGATGTTAATCACCTCTAACAGAGGACTACGGCAAACTGACTGGTTACTGGAGATAAGATGTTAATCACCTCTAATAGAGGACTACGGCATACTGACTGGTTACTGGAGATAATATGTTAATCACCTCTAATAGAGGACTACGGCATACTGACTGGTTACTGGAGATAAGATGTTAATCACCTCTAATAGAGGACTACGGCATACTGACTGGTTACTGGAGATAAGATGTTAATCACCTCTAATAGAGGACTACGGCATACTGACTGGTTACTGGAGATAAGATGTTAATCACCTCTAATAGAGGACTACGGCATACTGACTGGTTACTGGAGATAAGATGTTAATCACCTCTAATAGAGGACTACGGCATACTGACTGGTTACTGGAGATAAGATGTTAATCACCTCTAATAGAGGACTACGGCATACTGACTGGTTACTGGAGATAGGATTTTAATCACCTCTAATAGAGGACTACGGCATACTGACTGGTTACTGGAGATAGGATGTTAATCACCTCTAATAGAGGACTACGGCATACTGACTGGTTACTGGAGATAGGATGTTAATCACCTCTAATAGAGGACTACGGCATACTGACTGGTTACTGGAGATAAGATGTTAATCACCTCTAATAGAGGACTACGGCATACTGACTGGTTACTGGAGATAAGATGTTAATCACCTCTAATAGAGGACTACGGCATACTGACTGGTTACTGGAGATAAGATGTTAATCACCTCTAATAGAGGACTACGGCATACTGACTGGTTACTGGAGATAAGATGTTAATCACCTCTAATAGAGGACTACGGCATACTGACTGGTTACTGGAGATAAGATGTTAATCACCTCTAATAGAGGACTACGGCATACTGACTGGTTACTGGAGATAAGATGTTAATCACCTCTAATAGAGGACTACGGCATACTGACTGGTTACTGGAGATAAGATGTTAATCACCTCTAATAGAGGACTACGGCATACTGACTGGTTACTGGAGATAAGATGTTAATCACCTCTAATAGAGGACTACGGCATACTGACTGGTTACTGGAGATAAGATGTTAATCACCTCTAATAGAGGACTACGGCATACTGACTGGTTACTGGAGATAAGATGTTAATCACCTCTAATAGAGGACTACGGCATACTGACTGGTTACTGGAGATAAGATGTTAATCACCTCTAATAGAGGACTACGGCATACTGACTGGTTACTGGAGATAAGATGTTAATCACCTCTAATAGAGGACTACGGCATACTGACTGGTTACTGGAGATAAGATGTTAATCACCTCTAATAGAGGACTACGGCATACTGACTGGTTACTGGAGATAAGATGTTAATCACCTCTAATAGAGGACTACAGCATACTGACTGGTTACTGGAGATAAGATGTTAATCACCTCTAATAGAGGACTACAGCATACTGACTGGTTACTGGAGATAAGATGTTAATCACCTCTAATAGAGGACTACAGCATACTGACTGGTTACTGGAGATAAGATGTTAATCACCTCTAATAGAGGACTACAGCATACTGACTGGTTACTGGAGATAAGATGTTAATCACCTCTAATAGAGGACTACAGCATACTGACTGGTTACTGGAGATAAGATGTTAATCACCTCTAATAGAGGACTACAGCATACTGACTGGTTACTGGAGATAAGATGTTAATCACCTCTAATAGAGGACTACAGCATACTGACTGGTTACTGGAGATAAGATGTTAATCACCTCTAATAGAGGACTACAGCATACTGACTGGTTACTGGAGATAAGATGTTAATCACCTCTAATAGAGGACTACAGCATACTGACTGGTTACTGGAGATAAGATGTTAATCACCTCTAATAGAGGACTACAGCACACTGACTGGTTACTGGAGATAAGATGTTAATCACCTCTAATAGAGGACTACAGCACACTGACTGGTTACTGGAGATAAGATGTTAATCACCTCTAATAGAGGACTACAGCACACTGACTGGTTACTGGAGATAAGATGTTAATCACCTCTAATAGAGGACTACAGCACACTGACTGGTTACTGGAGATAAGATGTTAATCACCTCTAATAGAGGACTACGGCACACTGACTGGTTACTGGAGATAAGATGTTAATCACCTCTAATAGAGGACTACGGCACACTGACTGGTTACTGGAGATAAGATGTTAATCACCTCTAATAGAGGACTACGGCAAACTGACTGGTTACTGGAGATAAGATGTTAATCACCTCTAATAGAGGACTACGGCATACTGACTGGTTACTGGAGATAAGATGTTAATCACCTCTAATAGAGGACTACGGCATACTGACTGGTTACTGGAGATAAGATGTTAATCACCTCTAATAGAGGACTACGGCATACTGACTGGTTACTGGAGATAAGATGTTAATCACCTCTAATAGAGGACTACGGCATACTGACTGGTTACTGGAGATAAGATGTTAATCACCTCTAATAGAGGACTACGGCATACTGTCTGGTTACTGGAGATAAGATGTTAATCACCTCTAATAGAGGACTACGGCATACTGACTGGTTACTGGAGATAAGATGTTAATCACCTCTAATAGAGGACTACGGCATACTGACTGGTTACTGGAGATAGGATGTTAATCACCTCTAATAGAGGACTACGGCATACTGACTGGTTACTGGAGATAGGATGTTAATCACCTCTAATAGAGGACTACGGCATACTGACTGGTTACTGGAGATAGGATGTTAATCACCTCTAATAGAGGACTACGGCATACTGACTGGTTACTGGAGATAAGATGTTAATCACCTCTAATAGAGGACTACGGCATACTGACTGGTTACTGGAGATAAGATGTTAATCACCTCTAATAGAGGACTACGGCATACTGACTGGTTACTGGAGATAAGATGTTAATCACCTCTAATAGAGGACTACGGCATACTGACTGGTTACTGGAGATAAGATGTTAATCACCTCTAATAGAGGACTACGGCATACTGATTGGTTACTGGAGATAAGATGTTAATCACCTCTAATAGAGGACTACGGCATACTGACTGGTTACTGGAGATAAGATGTTAATCACCTCTAATAGAGGACTACGGCATACTGACTGGTTACTGGAGATAAGATGTTAATCACCTCTAATAGAGGACTACGGCATACTGACTGGTTACTGGAGATAAGATGTTAATCACCTCTAATAGAGGACTACGGCATACTGACTGGTTACTGGAGATAAGATGTTAATCACCTCTAATAGAGGACTACGGCATACTGACTGGTTACTGGAGATAAGATGTTAATCACCTCTAATAGAGGACTACGGCATACTGACTGGTTACTGGAGATAAGATGTTAATCACCTCTAATAGAGGACTACGGCATACTGACTGGTTACTGGAGATAAGATGTTAATCACCTCTAATAGAGGACTACGGCATACTGACTGGTTACTGGAGATAAGATGTTAATCACCTCTAATAGAGGACTACGGCATACTGACTGGTTACTGGAGATAAGATGTTAATCACCTCTAATAGAGGACTACGGCATACTGACTGGTTACTGGAGATAAGATGTTAATCACCTCTAATAGAGGACTACGGCATACTGACTGGTTACTGGAGATAAGATGTTAATCACCTCTAATAGAGGACTACAGCATACTGACTGGTTACTGGAGATAAGATGTTAATCACCTCTAATAGAGGACTACAGCATACTGACTGGTTACTGGAGATAAGATGTTAATCACCTCTAATAGAGGACTACAGCACACTGACTGGTTACTGGAGATAAGATGTTAATCACCTCTAATAGAGGACTACAGCACACTGACTGGTTACTGGAGATAAGATGTTAATCACCTCTAATAGAGGACTACAGCACACTGACTGGTTACTGGAGATAAGATGTTAATCACCTCTAATAGAGGACTACAGCACACTGACTGGTTACTGGAGATAAGATGTTAATCACCTCTAATAGAGGACTACAGCACACTGACTGGTTACTGGAGATAAGATGTTAATCACCTCTAATAGAGGACTACGGCACACTGACTGGTTACTGGAGATAAGATGTTAATCACCTCTAATAGAGGACTACGGCACACTGACTGGTTACTGGAGATAAGATGTTAATCACCTCTAATAGAGGACTACGGCAAACTGACTGGTTACTGGAGATAAGATGTTAATCACCTCTAATAGAGGACTACGGCATACTGACTGGTTACTGGAGATAAGATGTTAATCACCTCTAATAGAGGACTACGGCATACTGACTGGTTACTGGAGATAAGATGTTAATCACCTCTAATAGAGGACTACGGCATACTGACTGGTTACTGGAGATAAGATGTTAATCACCTCTAATAGAGGACTACGGCATACTGTCTGGTTACTGGAGATAAGATGTTAATCACCTCTAATAGAGGACTACGGCATACTGACTGGTTACTGGAGATAGGATGTTAATCACCTCTAATAGAGGACTACGGCATACTGACTGGTTACTGGAGATAGGATGTTAATCACCTCTAATAGAGGACTACGGCATACTGACTGGTTACTGGAGATAAGATGTTAATCACCTCTAATAGAGGACTACGGCATACTGACTGGTTACTGGAGATAAGATGTTAATCACCTCTAATAGAGGACTACGGCATACTGACTGGTTACTGGAGATAAGATGTTAATCACCTCTAATAGAGGACTACGGCATACTGACTGGTTACTGGAGATAAGATGTTAATCACCTCTAATAGAGGACTACGGCATACTGACTGGTTACTGGAGATAAGATGTTAATCACCTCTAATAGAGGACTACGGCATACTGACTGGTTACTGGAGATAAGATGTTAATCACCTCTAATAGAGGACTACGGCATACTGACTGGTTACTGGAGATAAGATGTTAATCACCTCTAATAGAGGACTACGGCATACTGACTGGTTACTGGAGATAAGATGTTAATCACCTCTAATAGAGGACTACGGCATACTGACTGGTTACTGGAGATAAGATGTTAATCACCTCTAATAGAGGACTACGGCATACTGACTGGTTACTGGAGATAAGATGTTAATCACCTCTAATAGAGGACTACGGCATACTGACTGGTTACTGGAGATAAGATGTTAATCACCTCTAATAGAGGACTACGGCATACTGACTGGTTACTGGAGATAAGATGTTAATCACCTCTAATAGAGGACTACGGCATACTGACTGGTTACTGGAGATAAGATGTTAATCACCTCTAATAGAGGACTACGGCATACTGACTGGTTACTGGAGATAAGATGTTAATCACCTCTAATAGAGGACTACGGCATACTGACTGGTTACTGGAGATAAGATGTTAATCACCTCTAATAGAGGACTACGGCATACTGACTGGTTACTGGAGATAAGATGTTAATCACCTCTAATAGAGGACTACGGCATACTGACTGGTTACTGGAGATAAGATGTTAATCACCTCTAATAGAGGACTACGGCATACTGACTGGTTACTGGAGATAAGATGTTAATCACCTCTAATAGAGGACTACAGCATACTGACTGGTTACTGGAGATAAGATGTTAATCACCTCTAATAGAGGACTACAGCATACTGACTGGTTACTGGAGATAAGATGTTAATCACCTCTAATAGAGGACTACAGCATACTGACTGGTTACTGGAGATAAGATGTTAATCACCTCTAATAGAGGACTACGGCATACTGACTGGTTACTGGAGATAAGATGTTAATCACCTCTAATAGAGGACTACGGCATACTGACTGGTTACTGGAGATAAGATGTTAATCACCTCTAATAGAGGACTACGGCATACTGACTGGTTACTGGAGATAAGATGTTAATCACCTCTCATAGAGGACTACGGCATACTGACTGGTTACTGGAGATAAGATGTTAATCACCTCTAATAGAGGACTACGGCATACTGACTGGTTACTGGAGATAAGATGTTAATAACCTCTAATAGAGGACTACGGCATACTGACTGGTTACTGGAGATAAGATGTTAATCACCTCTAATAGAGGACTACGGCATACTGACTGGTTACTGGAGATAAGATGTTAATCACCTCTAATAGAGGACTACGGCATACTGACTGGTTACTGGAGATAAGATGTTAATCACCTCTAATAGAGGACTACGGCATACTGACTGGTTACTGGAGATAAGATGTTAATCACCTCTAATAGAGGACTACGGCATACTGACTGGTTACTGGAGATAAGATGTTAATCACCTCTAATAGAGGACTACGGCATACTGACTGGTTACTGGAGATAAGATGTTAATCACCTCTAATAGAGGACTACGGCATACTGACTGGTTACTGGAGATAAGATGTTAATCACCTCTAATAGAGGACTACGGCATACTGACTGGTTACTGGAGATAAGATGTTAATCACCTCTAATAGAGGACTACGGCATACTGACTGGTTACTGGAGATAAGATGTTAATCACCTCTAATAGAGGACTACGGCATACTGACTGGTTACTGGAGATAAGATGTTAATCACCTCTAATAGAGGACTACGGCATACTGACTGGTTACTGGAGATAAGATACGGCATTCTGTTATAATCTCCACCCGGCACAGCCAGAAGAGGACTGGCCACCCCTCATAGCCTGGTTCCTCTCTAGGTTTCTTCCTAGGTTTTGGCCTTTCTAGGGAGTTTTTCCTAGCCACCGTGCTTCTAGACCTGCATTACTAGCTGTTTGGGGTTTTAGGCTGGGTTTCTGTACAGCACTTCGAGATATCAGCTGATGTATGAAGGGCTATATAAAATAAAATTGATTGATTGATTGACTACGGCATACTGACTGGTTACTGGAGATAAGATGTTAATCACCTCTAATAGAGGACTACGGCATACTGACTGGTTACTGGAGATAAGATGTTAATCACCTCTAATAGAGGACTACAGCATACTGACTGGTTACTGGAGATAAGATGTTAATCACCTCTAATAGAGGACTACGGCATACTGACTGGTTACTGGAGATAAGATGTTAATCACCTCTAATAGAGGACTACGGCATACTGACTGGTTACTGGAGATAAGATGTTAATCACCTCTAATAGAGGACTACGGCATACTGACTGGTTACTGGAGATAAGATGTTAATCACCTCTAATAGAGGACTACGGCATACTGACTGGTTACTGGAGATAAGATGTTAATCACCTCTAATAGAGGACTACGGCATACTGACTGGTTACTGGAGATAAGATGTTAATCACCTCTAATAGAGGACTACGGCATACTGACTGGTTACTGGAGATAAGATGTTAATCACCTCTAATAGAGGACTACGGCATACTGACTGGTTACTGGAGATAAGATGTTAATCACCTCTAATAGAGGACTACGGCATACTGACTGGTTACTGGAGATAAGATGTTAATCACCTCTAATAGAGGACTACGGCATACTGACTGGTTACTGGAGATAAGATGTTAATCACCTCTAATAGAGGACTACAGCATACTGACTGGTTACTGGAGATAAGATGTTAATCACCTCTAATAGAGGACTACGGCATACTGACTGGTTACTGGAGATAAGATGTTAATCACCTCTAATAGAGGACTACGGCATACTGACTGGTTACTGGAGATAAGATGTTAATCACCTCTAATAGAGGACTACGGCATACTGACTGGTTACTGGAGATAAGATGTTAATCACCTCTAATAGAGGACTACGGCATACTGACTGGTTACTGGAGATAAGATGTTAATCACCTCTAATAGAGGACTACGGCATACTGACTGGTTACTGGAGATAAGATGTTAATCACCTCTAATAGAGGACTACGGCATACTGACTGGTTACTGGAGATAGGATATTAATCACCTCTAATAGAGGACTACGGCATACTGACTGGTTACTGGAGATAAGATGTTAATCACCTCTAATAGAGGACTACGGCATACTGACTGGTTACTGGAGATAAGATGTTAATCACCTCTAATAGAGGACTACGGCATACTGACTGGTTACTGGAGATAAGATGTTAATCACCTCTAATAGAGGACTACGGCATACTGACTGGTTACTGGAGATAAGATGTTAATCACCTCTAATAGAGGACTACGGCATACTGACTGGTTACTGGAGATAAGATGTTAATCACCTCTAATAGAGGACTACGGCATACTGACTGGTTACTGGAGATAAGATGTTAATCACCTCTAATAGAGGACTACAGCATACTGACTGGTTACTGGAGATAAGATGTTAATCACCTCTAATAGAGGACTACAGCATACTGACTGGTTACTGGAGATAAGATGTTAATCACCTCTAATAGAGGACTACAGCATACTGACTGGTTACTGGAGATAAGATGTTAATCACCTCTAATAGAGGACTACAGCATACTGACTGGTTACTGGAGATAAGATGTTAATCACCTCTAATAGAGGACTACGGCATACTGACTGGTTACTGGAGATAAGATGTTAATCACCTCTAATAGAGGACTACGGCATACTGACTGGTTACTGGAGATAAGATGTTAATCACCTCTCATAGAGGACTACGGCATACTGACTGGTTACTGGAGATAAGATGTTAATCACCTCTAATAGAGGACTACGGCATACTGACTGGTTACTGGAGATAAGATGTTAATAACCTCTAATAGAGGGACTACGGCATACTGACTGGTTACTGGAGATAAGATGTTAATCACCTCTAATAGAGGACTACGGCATACTGACTGGTTACTGGAGATAAGATGTTAATCACCTCTAATAGAGGACTACGGCATACTGACTGGTTACTGGAGATAAGATGTTAATCACCTCTAATAGAGGACTACGGCATACTGACTGGTTACTGGAGATAAGATGTTAATCACCTCTAATAGAGGACTACGGCATACTGACTGGTTACTGGAGATAAGATGTTAATCACCTCTAATAGAGGACTACGGCATACTGACTGGTTACTGGAGATAAGATGTTAATCACCTCTAATAGAGGACTACGGCATACTGACTGGTTACTGGAGATAAGATGTTAATCACCTCTAATAGAGGACTACGGCATACTGACTGGTTACTGGAGATAAGATGTTAATCCCTCTAATAGAGGACTACGGCATACTGACTGGTTACTGGAGATAAGATGTTAATCACCTCTAATAGAGGACTACGGCATACTGACTGGTTACTGGAGATAAGATGTTAATCACCTCTAATAGAGGACTACGGCATACTGACTGGTTACTGGAGATAAGATACGGCATTCTGTTATAATCTCCACCCGGCACAGCCAGAAGAGGACTGGCCACCCCTCATAGCCTGGTTCCTCTCTAGGTTTCTTCCTAGGTTTTGGCCTTTCTAGGGAGTTTTTCCTAGCCACCGTGCTTCTACACCTGCATTACTAGCTGTTTGGGGTTTTAGGCTGGGTTTCTGTACAGCACTTCGAGATATCAGCTGATGTATGAAGGGCTATATAAAATAAAATTGATTGATTGATTGACTACGGCATACTGACTGGTTACTGGAGATAAGATGTTAATCACCTCTAATAGAGGACTACGGCATACTGACTGGTTACTGGAGATAAGATGTTAATCACCTCTAATAGAGGACTACAGCATACTGACTGGTTACTGGAGATAAGATGTTAATCACCTCTAATAGAGGACTACGGCATACTGACTGGTTACTGGAGATAAGATGTTAATCACCTCTAATAGAGGACTACGGCATACTGACTGGTTACTGGAGATAAGATGTTAATCACCTCTAATAGAGGACTACGGTATACTGACTGGTTACTGGAGATAAGATGTTAATCACCTCTAATAGAGGACTACGGCATACTGACTGGTTACTGGAGATAAGATGTTAATCACCTCTAATAGAGGACTACGGCATACTGACTGGTTACTGTCACACTCTGGTTCTAGGACTGTGTGTTAGAGCCAGGGTGTATCTCATTTGGTGGTGTTGGGGTTGGGTGAGTTTCATTTTGTTTGTGTTTAGTGGTGATTGGTCAATGACTCCCAATCGGAGGTAACAGTGTCAGCTGTCGGCTCGTTATCTCTGATTGGGAGCCATATATACTGTTGTGTTTCACGGTTTGTTTGTGGGTTTTTGTTCTATGTTCAGTCGATGTACTGAGGGACGTTACGGATCGTGTTTTGTTTTGTCGTTATTTCAACATTAAAGTCATGTTCACTCCCAACGCTGCGCTTTGGTCGTATTTCATAGGCGATCGTGACAGAAAAACCCACCACAACGAGACCAAGCAGCAGTTGGAATACGAGTGGTGGAGCGTGAAGAGCGAAGGTTGGGAGAGAGGACTATGGAGGCCTGGTCCACCGAGAGGAGAGACCCCCAGAAAATTTTTTAGGGGGCTCACGACGTCGGGGCAGAAGGTGTACGGCCTGGAGGAGTGCAAGAGGTTGGCAGAGATGGCCGCCAGTTTAAGGGGGCCACTGGTTACGAAGGGGATGGAAAGTGTGGAGGCACGGCGAGAGGTACTGGGGGTGTTTCCAGTCCGGTCCGGCCCGTTCCTGATCCCGTGTAGGCCAGGGTGTGTGTCCCCAGTGCGGTTCTGTCTGTCCCTGCTCAACGCACCGAGCCTACGGGGTGCGTCGTCAGCCCTGTCCAGCCAGAGCCGTCCGCCAGACAGGATCAGCCAGAGCCGTCCGCCAGACAGGATCAGCCAGAGCCTTCCGCCAGCCATGAGCAGCCAGATCCCTTCCGCCAGCCACGAGCAGCCAGATCCTTCCGCCAGCCACGAGCAGCCAGATCCGTCAGCCAGCCAAATGAGCCGTCCAGCCAGGATCCGCCAGAGCCGTCCAGCCAGGATCCGCCAGAGCCGTCCAGCCGGGATCCGCCAGAGCCGTCCAGCCGGGATCCGCCAGAGCCTTCCAGCCGGGATCCGCCAGAGCCGTCCAGCCAGGATCCGCCAGAGCGTCCAGCCGGGATCCGCCAGAGCCGTCCAGCGGGATCCGCCAGAGCCGTCCAGCAGGGATCCGCCAGAGCCTTCCAGCCAGGATCCGCCAGAGCCGTCCAGCCAGGATCCGCCAGAGCCGTCCCAGCCAGGATCCGCCAGAGCCGTCCAGCCGGGATCCGTCAGAGCCTTCCAGCCAGGATCCGCCAGAGCCGTCCAGCCAGGATCCGCCAGAGCCGTCCAGCCGGGATCCGCCAGAGCCGTCCAGCCGGGATCCGCCAGAGCCGTCCAGCGGGGATCCGCCAGAGCCTTCCAGCGGGATCCGCCAGAGCCGTCCCAGCCGGGATCCGCCAGAGCCCGTCCAGCCGGGGATCCGCCAGAGCCGTCCAGCCGGGATCCGTCGAGCCGTCCAGCGGGGATCCGCCAGAGCCTTCCAGCCGGGATCCGCCAGAGCCGTCCAGCGGGATCCGCCAGAGCCGTCCACGGATCCGCCAGAGCCGTCCCAGCCGGGATCCGCCAGAGCCGTCCAGCGGGATCCGCCAGAGCCGTCCAGCCAGGATCACGCACCACGCCAGGGCGCGTGTCGTCAGTCCGGTTCCGGCCAGCGGGGCTAGACAGGCCCAGGGGTACTTTGGGGGTTGGAGAGGAAATGGGAGGAAGCCCGGAGCCGGAGCCTCCGCCGAGGAGGAATGCCCACCCAGCCCTCCCCTGTTTGCTTGTAGTTAGGCGCGATCGCAGTCCGCGCCTTTGAAGGTACTGTCACACTCTGGTTCTAGGACTGTGTGTTAGAGCCAGGGTGTATCTCATTTGGTGGTGTTGGGGTTGGGTGAGTTTCATTTTGTTTGTGTTTAGTGGTGATTGGTCAATGACTCCCAATCGGAGGTAACGAGTGTCAGCTGTCGGCTCGTTATCTCTGATTGGGAGCCATATATACTGTTGTGTTTCACGGTTTGTTTGTGGGTTTTTGTTCTATGTTCGGTCGATGTACTGAGGACGTTACGGATCGTGTTTTGTTTTGTCGTTATTTCAACATTAAAGTCATGTTCACTCCCAACGCTGCGCTTTGGTCGTATTTCATAGGCGATCGTGACAGTTACTGGAGATAAGATGTTAATCACCTCTAATAGAGGACTACGGCATACTGACTGGTTACTGGAGATAAGATGTTAATCACCTCTAATAGAGGACTACGGCATACTGACTGGTTACTGGAGATAAGATGTTAATCACCTCTAATAGAGGACTACGGCATACTGACTGGTTACTGGAGATAAGATGTTAATCACCTCTAATAGAGGACTACGGCATACTGACTGGTTACTGGAGATAAGATGTTAATCACCTCTAATAGAGGACTACGGCATACTGACTGGTTACTGGAGATAAGATGTTAATCACCTCTAATAGAGGACTACGGCATACTGACTGGTTACTGGAGATAAGATGTTAATCACCTCTAATAGAGGACTACGGCATACTGACTGGTTACTGGAGATAAGATGTTAATCACCTCTAATAGAGGACTACAGCATACTGACTGGTTACTGGAGATAAGATGTTAATCACCTCTAATAGAGGACTACAGCATACTGACTGGTTACTGGAGATAAGATGTTAATCACCTCTAATAGAGGACTACAGCACACTGACTGGTTACTGGAGATAAGATGTTAATCACCTCTAATAGAGGACTACAGCATACTGACTGGTTACTGGAGATAAGATGTTAATCACCTCTAATAGAGGACTACAGCATACTGACTGGTTACTGGAGATAAGATGTTAATCACCTCTAATAGAGGACTACAGCACACTGACTGGTTACTGGAGATAAGATGTTAATCACCTCTAATAGAGGACTACGGCATACTGACTGGTTACTGGAGATAAGATGTTAATCACCTTTAATAGAGGACTACGGCATACTGACTGGTTACTGGAGATAAGATGTTAATCACCTCTAATAGAGGACTACGGCATACTGACTGGTTTACTGGAGATAAGATGTTAATCACCTCTAATAGAGGACTACGGCATACTGACTGGTTACTGGAGATAAGATGTTAATCACCTCTAATAGAGGACTACGGCATACTGACTGGTTACTGGAGATAAGATGTTAATCACCTCTAATAGAGGACTACGGCACACTGACTGGTTACTGGAGATAAGATGTTAATCACCTCTAATAGAGGACTACGGCATACTGACTGGTTACTGGAGATAAGATGTTAATCACCTCTAATAGAGGACTACAGCATACTGACTGGTTACTGGAGATAAGATGTTAATCACCTCTAATAGAGGACTACAGCATACTGACTGGTTACTGGAGATAAGATGTTAATCACCTCTAATAGAGGACTACAGCATACTGACTGGTTACTGGAGATAAGATGTTAATCACCTCTAATAGAGGACTACGGCATACTGACTGGTTACTGGAGATAAGATGTTAATCACCTCTAATAGAGGACTACGGCATACTGACTGGTTACTGGAGATAAGATGTTAATCCTCTAATAGAGGACTACGGCATACTGACTGGTTACTGGAGATAAGATGTTAATCACCTCTAATAGAGGACTACGGCATACTGACTGGTTACTGGAGATAAGATGTTAATCACCTCTAATAGAGGACTACGGCATACTGACTGGTTACTGGAGATAAGATGTTAATCACCTCTAATAGAGGACTACGGCACACTGACTGGTTACTGGAGATAAGATGTTAATCACCTCTAATAGAGGACTACGGCATACTGACTGGTTACTGGAGATAAGATGTTAATCACCTCTAATAGAGGACTACGGCATACTGACTGGTTACTGGAGATAAGATGTTAATCACCTCTAATGAGGACTACAGCATACTGACTGGTTACTGGAGATAAGATGTTAATCACCTCTAATAGAGGACTACAGCATACTGACTGGTTACTGGAGATAAGATGTTAATCACCTCTAATAGAGGACTACAGCATACTGACTGGACACTGGAGATAAGATGTTAATCACCTCTAATAGAGGACTACAGCACACTGACTGGTTACTGGAGATAAGATGTTAATCACCTCTAATAGAGGACTACAGCACACTGACTGGTTACTGGAGATAAGATGTTAATCACCTCTAATAGAGGACTACAGCATACTGACTGGTTACTGGAGATAAGATGTTAATCACCTCTAATAGAGGACTACAGCATACTGACTGGTTACTGGAGATAAGATGTTAATCACCTCTAATAGAGGACTACAGCATACTGACTGGTTACTGGAGATAAGATGTTAATCACCTCTAATAGAGGACTACAGCACACTGACTGGTTACTGGAGATAAGATGTTAATCACCTCTAATAGAGGACTACGGCATACTGACTGGTTACTGGAGATAAGATGTTAATCACCTCTAATAGAGGACTACAGCATACTGACTGGTTACTGGAGATAAGATGTTAATCCCCTCTAATAGAGGACTACGGCATACTGACTGGTTACTGGAGATAAGATGTTAATCACCTCTAATAGAGGACTACGGCATACTGACTGGTTACTGGAGATAAGATGTTAATCACCTCTAATAGAGGACTACGGCATACTGACTGGTTACTGGAGATAAGATGTTAATCACCTCTAATAGAGGACTACGGCACACTGACTGGTTACTGGAGATAAGATGTTAATCACCTCTAATAGAGGACTACGGCATACTGACTGGTTACTGGAGATAAGATGTTAATCACCTCTAATAGAGGACTACGGCATACTGACTGGTTACTGGAGATAAGATGTTAATCACCTCTAATAGAGGACTACAGCATACTGACTGGTTACTGGAGATAAGATGTTAATCACCTCTAATAGAGGACTACAGCATACTGACTGGTTACTGGAGATAAGATGTTAATCACCTCTAATAGAGGACTACAGCATACTGACTGGACACTGGAGATAAGATGTTAATCACCTCTAATAGAGGACTACAGCACACTGACTGGTTACTGGAGATAAGATGTTAATCACCTCTAATAGAGGACTACAGCACACTGACTGGTTACTGGAGATAAGATGTTAATCACCTCTAATAGAGGACTACAGCATACTGACTGGTTACTGGAGATAAGATGTTAATCACCTCTAATAGAGGACTACAGCATACTGACTGGTTACTGGAGATAAGATGTTAATCACCTCTAATAGAGGACTACAGCATACTGACTGGTTACTGGAGATAAGATGTTAATCACCTCTAATAGAGGACTACAGCACACTGACTGGTTACTGGAGATAAGATGTTAATCACCTCTAATAGAGGGACTACGGCATACTGACTGGTTACTGGAGATAAGATGTTAATCACCTCTAATAGAGGACTACAGCATACTGACTGGTTACTGGAGATAAGATGTTAATCACCTCTAATAGAGGACTACAGCATACTGACTGGTTACTGGAGATAAGATGTTAATCACCTCTAATAGAGGACTACGGCATACTGACTGGTTACTGGAGATAAGATGTTAATCACCTCTAATAGAGGACTACGGCATACTGACTGGTTACTGGAGATAAGATGTTAATCACCTCTAATAGAGGACTACGGCATACTGACTGGTTACTGGAGATAAGATGTTAATCACCTCTAATAGAGGACTACGGCATACTGACTGGTTACTGGAGATAAGATGTTAATCACCTCTAATAGAGGACTACGGCATACTGACTGGTTACTGGAGATAAGATGTTAATCACCTCTAATAGAGGACTACGGCACACTGACTGGTTACTGGAGATAAGATGTTAATCACCTCTAATAGAGGACTACGGCATACTGACTGGTTACTGGAGATAAGATGTTAATCACCTCTAATAGAGGACTACAGCATACTGACTGGTTACTGGAGATAAGATGTTAATCACCTCTAATAGAGGACTACAGCATACTGACTGGTTACTGGAGATAAGATGTTAATCACCTCTAATAGAGGACTACAGCATACTGACTGGTTACTGGAGATAAGATGTTAATCACCTCTAATAGAGGACTACGGCATACTGACTGGTTACTGGAGATAAGATGTTAATCACCTCTAATAGAGGACTACGGCATACTGACTGGTTACTGGAGATAAGATGTTAATCACCTCTAATAGAGGACTACGGCATACTGACTGGTTACTGGAGATAAGATGTTAATCACCTCTAATAGAGGACTACGGCATACTGACTGGTTACTGGAGATAAGATGTTAATCACCTCTAATAGAGGACTACGGCATACTGACTGGTTACTGGAGATAAGATGTTAATCACCTCTAATAGAGGACTACGGCATACTGACTGGTTACTGGAGATAAGATGTTAATCACCTCTAATAGAGGACTACGGCATACTGACTGGTTACTGGAGATAAGATGTTAATCACCTCTAATAGAGGACTACAGCATACTGACTGGTTACTGGAGATAAGATGTTAATCACCTCTAATAGAGGACTACAGCATACTGACTGGACACTGGAGATAAGATGTTAATCACCTCTAATAGAGGACTACAGCACACTGACTGGTTACTGGAGATAAGATGTTAATCACCTCTAATAGAGGACTACAGCACACTGACTGGTTACTGGAGATAAGATGTTAATCACCTCTAATAGAGGACTACAGCACACTGACTGGTTACTGGAGATAAGATGTTAATCACCTCTAATAGAGGACTACAGCATACTGACTGGTTACTGGAGATAAGATGTTAATCACCTCTAATAGAGGACTACAGCACACTGACTGGTTACTGGAGATAAGATGTTAATCACCTCTAATAGAGGACTACAGCATACTGACTGGTTACTGGAGATAAGATGTTAATCACCTCTAATAGAGGACTACAGCATACTGACTGGTTACTGGAGATAAGATGTTAATCACCTCTAATAGAGGACTACAGCATACTGACTGGTTACTGGAGATAAGATGTTAATCACCTCTAATAGAGGACTACAGCACACTGACTGGTTACTGGAGATAAGATGTTAATCACCTCTAATAGAGGACTACGGCATACTGACTGGTTACTGGAGATAAGATGTTAATCACCTCTAATAGAGGACTACAGCATACTGACTGGTTACTGGAGATAAGATGTTAATCACCTCTAATAGAGGACTACAGCATACTGACTGGTTACTGGAGATAAGATGTTAATCACCTCTAATAGAGGACTACGGCATACTGACTGGTTACTGGAGATAAGATGTTAATCACCTCTAATAGAGGACTACGGCATACTGACTGGTTACTGGAGATAAGATGTTAATCACCTCTAATAGAGGACTACGGCATACTGACTGGTTACTGGAGATAAGATGTTAATCACCTCTAATAGAGGACTACGGCATACTGACTGGTTACTGGAGATAATATGTTAATCACCTCTAATAGAGGACTACAGCATACTGACTGGTTACTGGAGATAAGATGTTAATCACCTCTAATAGAGGACTACGGCACACTGACTGGTTACTGGAGATAAGATGTTAATCACCTCTAATAGAGGACTACGGCATACTGACTGGTTACTGGAGATAAGATGTTAATCACCTCTAATAGTGGACTACGGCATACTGACTGGTTACTGGAGATAAGATGTTAATCACCTCTAATAGAGGACTACGGCATACTGACTGGTTACTGGAGATAAGATGTTAATCACCTCTAATAGAGGACTACAGCATACTGACTGGTTACTGGAGATAAGATGTTAATCACCTCTAATAGAGGACTACAGCATACTGACTGGTTACTGGAGATAAGATGTTAATCACCTCTAATAGAGGACTACAGCATACTGACTGGACACTGGAGATAAGATGTTAATCACCTCTAATAGAGGACTACGGCATACTGACTGGTTACTGGAGATAAGATGTTAATCACCTCTAATAGAGGACTACGGCATACTGACTGGTTACTGGAGATAATATGTTAATCACCTCTAATAGAGGACTACAGCATACTGACTGGTTACTGGAGATAAGATGTTAATCACCTCTAATAGAGGACTACAGCACACTGACTGGTTACTGGAGATAAGATGTTAATCACCTCTAATAGAGGACTACGGCATACTGACTGGTTACTGGAGATAAGATGTTAATCACCTCTAATAGAGGACTACAGCATACTGACTGGTTACTGGAGATAAGATGTTAATCACCTCTAATAGAGGACTACAGCATACTGACTGGTTACTGGAGATAAGATGTTAATCACCTCTAATAGAGGACTACAGCATACTGACTGGTTACTGGAGATAAGATGTTAATCACCTCTAATAGAGGACTACAGCATACTGACTGGTTACTGGAGATAAGATGTTAATCACCTCTAATAGAGGACTACGGCATACTGACTGGTTACTGGAGATAAGATGTTAATCACCTCTAATTGAGGACTACGGCATACTGACTGGTTACTGGAGATAAGATGTTAATCACCTCTAATAGAGGACTACGGCATACTGACTGGTTACTGGAGATAAGATGTTAATCACCTCTAATAGAGGACTACGGCATACTGACTGGTTACTGGAGATAAGATGTTAATCACCTCCTAATAGTGGACTACGGCATACTGACTGGTTACTGGAGATAAGATGTTAATCACCTCTAATAGAGGACTACGGCATACTGACTGGTTACTGGAGATAAGATGTTAATCACCTCTAATAGAGGACTACAGCATACTGACTGGTTACTGGAGATAAGATGTTAATCACCTCTAATAGAGGACTACAGCATACTGACTGGTTACTGGAGATAAGATGTTAATCACCTCTAATAGAGGACTACAGCATACTGACTGGACACTGGAGATAAGATGTTAATCACCTCTAATAGAGGACTACAGCACACTGACTGGTTACTGGAGATAATATGTTAATCACCTCTAATAGAGGACTACAGCACACTGACTGGTTACTGGAGATAAGATGTTAATCACCTCTAATAGAGGACTACAGCATACTGACTGGTTACTGGAGATAAGATGTTAATCACCTCTAATAGAGGACTACAGCATACTGACTGGTTACTGGAGATAAGATGTTAATCACCTCTAATAGAGGACTACAGCATACTGACTGGTTACTGGAGATAAGATGTTAATCACCTCTAATAGAGGACTACAGCACACTGACTGGTTACTGGAGATAAGATGTTAATCACCTCTAATAGAGGACTACGGCATACTGACTGGTTACTGGAGATAAGATGTTAATCACCTCTAATAGAGGACTACAGCATACTGACTGGTTACTGGAGATAAGATGTTAATCACCTCTAATAGAGGACTACAGCATACTGACTGGTTACTGGAGATAAGATGTTAATCACCTCTAATAGAGGACTACAGCATACTGACTGGTTACTGGAGATAAGATGTTAATCACCTCTAATAGAGGACTACAGCATACTGACTGGTTACTGGAGATAAGATGTTAATCACCTCTAATAGAGGACTACAGCATACTGACTGGTTACTGGAGATAAGATGTTAATCACCTCTAATAGAGGACTACAGCATACTGACTGGTTACTGGAGATAAGATGTTAATCACCTCTAATAGAGGACTACAGCATACTGACTGGTTACTGGAGATAAGATGTTAATCACCTCTAATAGAGGACTACGGCATACTGACTGGTTACTGGAGATAAGATGTTAATCACCTCTAATAGAGGACTACAGCATACTGACTGGTTACTGGAGATAAGATGTTAATCACCTCTAATAGAGGACTACAGCATACTGACTGGTTACTGGAGATAAGATGTTAATCACCTCTAATAGAGGACTACGGCATACTGACTGGTTACTGGAGATAAGATGTTAATCACCTCTAATAGAGGACTACGGCATACTGACTGGTTACTGGAGATAAGATTTTAATCACCTCTAATAGAGGACTACAGCATACTGACTGGTTACTGGAGATAAGATGTTAATCACCTCTAATAGAGGACTACGGCATACTGACTGGTTACTGGAGATAAGATGTTAATCACCTCTAATAGAGGACTACGGCATACTGACTGGTTACTGGAGATAAGATGTTAATCACCTCTAATAGAGGACTACAGCATACTGACTGGTTACTGGAGATAAGATGTTAATCACCTCTAATAGAGGACTACGGCATACTGACTGGTTACTGGAGATAAGATGTTAATCACCTCTAATAGAGGACTACGGCATACTGACTGGTTACTGGAGATAATATGTTAATCACCTCTAATAGAGGACTACAGCACTCTGACTGGTTACTGGAGATAAGATGTTAATCACCTCTAATAGAGGACTACGGCATACTGACTGGTTACTGGAGATAAGATGTTAATCACCTCTAATAGAGGACTACAGCACACTGACTGGTTACTGGAGATAAGATGTTAATCACCTCTAATAGAGGACTACAGCATACTGACTGGTTACTGGTGATAAGATGTTAATCACCTCTAATAGAGGACTACAGCATACTGACTGGTTACTGGAGATAAGATGTTAATCACCTCTAATAGAGGACTACGGCATACTGACTGGTTACTGGAGATAAGATGTTAATCACCTCTAATAGAGGACTACAGCATACTGACTGGTTACTGGAGATAAGATGTTAATCACCTCTAATAGAGGACTACAGCATACTGACTGGTTACTGGAGATAAGATGTTAATCACCTCTAATAGAGGACTACAGCATACTGACTGGTTACTGGAGATAAGATGTTAATCACCTCTAATAGAGGACTACAGCATACTGACTGGTTACTGGAGATAAGATGTTAATCACCTCTAATAGAGGACTACGGCATACTGACTGGTTACTGGAGATAAGATGTTAATCACCTCTAATAGAGGACTACAGCATACTGACTGGTTACTGGAGATAAGATGTTAATCACCTCTAATAGAGGACTACGGCATACTGACTGGTTACTGGAGATAAGATGTTAATCACCTCTAATAGAGGACTACAGCATACTGACTGGTTACTGGAGATAAGATGTTAATCACCTCTAATAGAGGACTACGGCATACTGACTGGTTACTGGAGATAAGATGTTAATCACCTCTAATAGAGGACTACGGCATACTGACTGGTTACTGGAGATAAGATGTTAATCACCTCTAATAGAGGACTACGGCATACTGACTGGTTACTGGAGATAAGATGTTAATCACCTCTAATAGAGGACTACGGCATACTGACTGGTTACTGGAGATAAGATGTTAATCACCTCTAATAGAGGACTACAGCATACTGACTGGTTACTGGAGATAAGATGTTAATCACCTCTAATAGAGGACTACAGCATACTGACTGGTTACTGGAGATAAGATGTTAATCACCTCTAATAGAGGACTACGGCATACTGACTGGTTACTGGAGATAAGATGTTAATCACCTCTAATAGAGGACTACAGCATACTGACTGGTTACTGGAGATAAGATGTTAATCCCCTCTAATAGAGGACTACGGCATACTGACTGGTTACTGGAGATAAGATGTTAATCACCTCTAATAGAGGACTACAGCATACTGACTGGTTACTGGAGATAAGATGTTAATCCCCTCTAATAGAGGACTACGGCATACTGACTGGTTACTGGAGATAAGATGTTAATCACCTCTAATAGAGGACTACAGCATACTGACTGGTTACTGGAGATAAGATGTTAATCACCTCTAATAGAGGACTACGGCATACTGACTGGTTACTGGAGATAAGATGTTAATCACCTCTAATAGAGGACTACAGCATACTGACTGGTTACTGGAGATAAGATGTTAATCACCTCTAATAGAGGACTACGGCATACTGACTGGTTACTGGAGATAAGATGTTAATCACCTCTAATAGAGGACTACAGCACACTGACTGGTTACTGGAGATAAGATGTTAATCACCTCTAATAGAGGACTACAGCATACTGACTGGTTACTGGAGATAAGATGTTAATCACCTCTAATAGAGGACTACAGCATACTGACTGGTTACTGGAGATAATATGTTAATCACCTCTAATAGAGGACTACGGCATACTGACTGGTTACTGGAGATAAGATGTTAATCACCTCTAATAGAGGACTACAGCATACTGACTGGTTACTGGAGATAAGATGTTAATCACCTCTAATAGAGGACTACGGCATACTGACTGGTTACTGGAGATAAGATGTTAATCACCTCTAATAGAGGACTACGGCATACTGACTGGTTACTGGAGATAAGATGTTAATCACCTCTAATAGAGGACTACGGCATACTGACTGGTTACTGGAGATAAGATGTTAATCACCTCTAATAGAGGACTACGGCATACTGACTGGTTACTGGAGATAAGATGTTAATCACCTCTAATAGAGGACTACAGCATACTGACTGGTTACTGGAGATAAGATGTTAATCACCTCTAATAGAGGACTACAGCATACTGACTGGTTACTGGAGATAAGATGTTAATCACCTCTAATAGAGGACTACGGCATACTGACTGGTTACTGGAGATAAGATGTTAATCACCTCTAATAGAGGACTACAGCATACTGACTGGTTACTGGAGATAAGATGTTAATCCCCTCTAATAGAGGACTACGGCATACTGACTGGTTACTGGAGATAAGATGTTAATCACCTCTAATAGAGGACTACAGCATACTGACTGGTTACTGGAGATAAGATGTTAATCCCCTCTAATAGAGGACTACGGCATACTGACTGGTTACTGGAGATAAGATGTTAATCACCTCTAATAGAGGACTACAGCATACTGACTGGTTACTGGAGATAAGATGTTAATCACCTCTAATAGAGGACTACAGCATACTGACTGGTTACTGGAGATAAGATGTTAATCACCTCTAATAGAGGACTACAGCATACTGACTGGTTACTGGAGATAAGATGTTAATCACCTCTAATAGAGGACTACAGCATACTGACTGGTTACTGGAGATAAGATGTTAATCACCTCTAATAGAGGACTACGGCATACTGACTGGTTACTGGAGATAAGATGTTAATCACCTCTAATAGAGGACTACAGCATACTGACTGGTTACTGGAGATAAGATGTTAATCACCTCTAATAGAGGACTACTGCATACTGACTGGTTACTGGAGATAAGATGTTAATCACCTCTAATAGAGGACTACTGCATACTGACTGGTTACTGGAGATAAGATGTTAATCACCTCTAATAGAGGACTACAGCATACTGACTGGTTACTGGAGATAAGATGTTAATCACCTCTAATAGAGGACTACAGCATACTGACTGGTTACTGGAGATAAGATGTTAATCACCTCTAATAGAGGACTACAGCATACTGACTGGTTACTGGAGATAAGATGCAGCTGTAGGGAATTCCACAGCTCTTTGGACTGTTTGGTGAACCGTGTGTTATAATACAATTTCTTTTCCAGAGAAATAGAGATTCGAAATGTAAAATAAAGATTTCTGATTGGGAGTAGAAGGCTTACGTACGTCTATCGTTAGCATACAAGGCTTGACAAGTATGACAGATACAGTATAGCTTTGTTTGACTTCCTGCTCCCATCAGCCAGTGGGGTACAGGCATTCATAATGTTCAACTTCTCATAAGTGAAAACATAGCACAGGGAAAACGTCCAGACTCCCAAGATAATAATAATATATTATAATATATGCCGTTCATCAGACGGTTTCATCCAAAGAGACTCACGTTTTTTCCAAATGGGTCCTGGGAAGATGGAACGATAGAAGTTTCAGAAACAATGTCCTCAATCCATTCATACACTTCCACAACGGCAAACCTTTATTTCCCAACAATGCATGTATTGATTAAACTATTAGAACAGGGCGATCTGTAACACATGAATGAGACATGTGAACCAGCACAGGGCTAACACGGGTCTAATCTGTAGGAAATCCACAACTAGAATGCCAAAGCCTCTATTGACTCAACCTCTTCTCGGTGACTATACCTTCTGGGGGCCTTGGATTACCTCTGAAACAAACAGCCAGGCCCATGGCCCTAACCCTGGCCCTGGCCCAAATGGCACCCTATTCCCTATGTAGTGCACTACTTTAGACCGGGGCCAGTCCCATGGAACACTTCAGTAGAGCACAGGAAAGTATTAGTACCATTCTGTAATAATCAATCAGGTAGAGAGGAAGGTAGACGTGAGTTAATGTGTTGTTGCAATTGAACGACAGTGGAATGCAGCTGACTGGCTGGCTGACTGACTGTGTCCCAAATGGCACCCTATTCCCTTAGGGCCCTGGTCATGAGTAGTGTACTACATAGGGAATAGGGTGCCACTTGGGATGCAGTCACTGGCTACTGCCCCAGCGTCTGTCTTTACGACCTTGGATAAATGGACACCATTATCTCCCCCTGTGAGCCAGTTGATAAATTAATGAGGACAGTGTTTGCATTGATACTGTATCTCCAGGCTGTGGAGGAGACTCCGCTCATTGACTGGAGTGACACAGATTAACCAAACGGGACTAATAAATGAGTGTTAGTGCGTTTGGACGCTGCCATTACCTGGCCCAGAGCACAGCTATAAATCTGAAGGTAGAGCTGAGCTAACACATGGTCTAGAGGGTGGCCGGGGGGGGGCCGGGCACCTCCCCTATCTGCCTCATCAGCACAGGGGGACTGACGGGACTAAATGTGAAATTGGCCGTGAGGACGTTTAATTTGTAAAGACAGCAAACACTGTCTCATCTGGCTGGTGGGCCACAGCCTTTTAAATGTTAGGATCATTTAGGGTTTAAGGTCATTATCTGCAGGAGAGATGTTCCTCATATAATTGGGCTGAATAATAAATCTGTTAGAGATCTTTTAGCACTCAATGGACAGTATAGGTAATGGTTTAATGCCATAGGTGCAGAGAGCAAGGCGTTGAGGAAGAGTCAGTTGAATTCTTGTCGGTTTATAGATATATACATGTCTAAATGATTCCCTTTTCCAACGTACACAGAGAAGTGAATCCCAGTCCATTGCTGTGTTCAGGACTTCATTATTATGTTTCTGACTTGTCAGGCACTGATGCCTGTCGATGGTTTTATGACTATCTTAAAGATAGAACTCAGGCCGTCATGGTCGACGGGGTCAAGTCTGACCCCTTACAGTTACTCAAAGGGGTCCCTCAGGGTTCAATAATTGGCCCACTATTGTTCTCACTTGATATAAACAACATTGGTGATGATGTCAGACATTGTAAATTCCATGTATATGCAGATGACCCAGTGATGTACTCTATCGCTCCAACAGCGGACCAAGCTTTAATGCAGTTGGATACTACAGGGGTCTCTTTTACAGCTTCAACTTGTTTTAAACTCTAAGAAAACACATGTCATGTTTTTTTCTAGGTCTAAACTCTCAATTAGAAACACTTTTGTAATCACTAGCTTGGATGGTACTCAAATCAAACAGGTCTCTGCATATATATACTTAGGGGTATGGTTAGATGATAGGCTTTCTTTTAAAAAACATATTACTGAATTGGGAAAAATGCTCAAATTCAAGATAAGGTTCCTTTACAGAAACAGGGCTTGTCTGTCCTCCGTAAATAGAAACCAAATTGTGCAGGCTACTTTTATGTCCGTTTTAGATTATGGTGATATTATCTATATGCATGCATCGGCAAACACATTAAAATCACTGGATGCTATTTACCATTGTGCACTCAGGTTTATCACAGGTGATAGTTACAAAACTCATCACTGTATCCTATATCAACATGTGGGTTGGGCCTCTCTATCTGTGAGGCGAGAGCAACATGCTCTCTTGTTTATTTATAAAGCACTTCTTTTAAAACTACCTCCATATATATCATCATTAATTTCCACTAGATATGCTCATTTTAAAACCAGATCACAGATGTGGATTACATTAGAGACTCCTGTGGTCTCCACAGAGTTGGGTATGACTGCCTTCAGTTCCTTTGCACCTTATTTATGGAACAAACTGCAGATCCAACTTAAGTTAGACACTCTGGTGTCCCTTGCCCATTTAAACAATGTTATGGAGGATCAATATGATGTTGTCTGTGATTGTTTCTGTTGAATTGTGTTTTTTGTTTTGTATGTTTGAAATGTTCTTGTCTGTATGTCTAAAACTGTACATGTCAACATGTTTACACAGGGCACAGCCGTAAAAGAGATCCAGGTCTCAGTCTGTTTTTCCCTGTTAAAATAAAGATTTTTAAAAAAATAGACGTGATCAAAGTCACATGCCCAACGTCACGGTTTGTCCTGGATGTAACTTTTGGCCCTCGGAATCACATCAGTCTGTATCAGTCGTTTTAGGAGCAGAGATATGATCAGTTGAATCTCTCTAACAAGCAGTGGATTGGTGGTTTGGTCAGGTTTAGTCCAGAACTTTAATCATAGCCAGAGAGAGAAACAAACAAGCCGTTCCATCTATCCTGGTCCTTCGTCAACACAGAACAACTGATTAGGTTCTAGAACTCACAGGTAGAACTCTCACGATCTATTGTTCTAACTGATGATCGTTCTACCTTACACCTCTAATAAGAACACCTGCTAATTGGCATAGATGGAGCGAAAATACCTTTTCAATTAAACAATTCCATCAATGGTAATAGTGGAGTTAGGTCTCTCTGTGTCCTTCTGAGACTAAGTCAATATTTAGCCGCTTAGTTGTTGTCACAGAAACCAATTCCTCTTTATCCTAAAGGCAGCATTTAGAGATTAATATTAAACATTAATAAACATTAATTCAATGAGTCATGTCCCATTGAAAGAGATGGAGATTCCTGAGGCAGCTAAGGAGATCTCACTCAGTGTTTTATTGCTCACTCAACTGGACTATTTGCTTTTCAATTAGGGCACATCCAAATGGAGATAGGACGTTTTCAAAATACTCACCTGCCACTTAAACGACTAGAAGATGTTCCGCCTGACCCTCCAATTCCAGATAGGTCCATAAAACAGATGACTTGATCAAACAAGGGCACTGACGGAATAACAAGAACTGTTCATAAATAGTTTGGTCCAAATGCTGCAAACATCCGCTATTAATGACGGGGTAATTCAGGGCAGCAGTGGATTTTAGAGGGAATTCAAATCAAATCAACGTTTATTGGTCGCGTACACAGATTTGCAGATGTTAGCGCAGGTGCAGCGAAATGCTTGTGTTTCTAGCTCCAACAGTACTGTAATACCTAACTAAATGCTTGTGTTTCTAGCTCCAACAGTACTGTAATACCTAACTAAATGCTTGTGTTTCTAGCTCCAACAGTACAGTAATACCTAACTAAATGCTTGTGTTTCTAGCTCCAACAGTACTGTAATACCTAACTAAATGCTTGTGTTTCTAGCTCCAACAGTACTGTAATACCTAACTAAATGCTTGTGTTTCTAGCTCCAACAGTACTGTAATACCTAACTAAATGCTTGTGTTTCTAGCTCCAACAGTACCGTAATACCTAACTAAATGCTTGTGTTTCTAGCTCCAACAGTACTGTAATACCTAACTAAATGCTTGTGTTTCTAGCTCCAACAGTACAGTAATACCTAACTAAATGCTTGTGTTTCTAGCTCCAACAGTACTGTAATACCTAACTAAATGCTTGTGTTTCTAGCTCCAACAGTACTGTAATACCTAACTAAATGCTTGTGTTTCTAGCTCCAACAGTACTGTAATATCTAACTAAATGCTTGTGTTTCTAGCTCCAACAGTACAGTAATACCTAACTAAATGCTTGTGTTTCTAGCTCCAACAGTACTGTAATACCTAACTAAATGCTTGTGTTTCTAGCTCCAACAGTACTGTAATACCTAACTAAATGCTTGTGTTTCTAGCTCCAACAGTACTGTAATACCTAACTAAATGCTTGTGTTTCTAGCTCCAACAGTACTGTAATACCTAACTAAATGCTTGTGTTTCTAGCTCCAACAGTACTGTAATACCTAACTAAATGCTTCTGTTTCTAGCTCCAACAGTACTGTAATACCTAACTAAATGCTTGTGTTTCTAGCTCCAACAGTACAGTAATACCTAACTAAATGCTTGTGTTTCTAGCTCCAACAGTACTGTAATACCTAACTAAATGCTTGTGTTTCTAGCTCCAACAGTACTGTAATACCTAACTAAATGCTTGTGTTTCTAGCTCCAACAGTACTGTAATACCTAACTAAATGCTTGTGTTTCTAGCTCCATCAGTACAGTAATACCTAACTAAATGCTTGTGTTTCTAGCTCCAACAGTACTGTAATACCTAACTAAATGCTTGTGTTTCTAGCTCCAACAGTACTGTAATACCTAACTAAATGCTTGTGTTTCTAGCTCCAACAGTACTGTAATACCTAACTAAATGCTTGTGTTTCTAGCTCCAACAGTACTGTAATACCTAACTAAATGCTTGTGTTTCTAGCTCCAACAGTACTGTAATACATAACTAAATGCTTGTGTTTCTAGCTCCAACAGTACAGTAATACCTAACTAAATGCTTGTGTTTCTAGCTCCAACAGTACTGTAATACCTAACTAAATGCTTGTGTTTCTAGCTCCAACAGTACTGTAATATCTAACTAAATGCTTGTGTTTCTAGCTCCAACAGTACAGTAATACCTAACTAAATGCTTGTGTTTCTAGCTCCAACAGTACAGTAATAACTAAACTAAATGCTTGTGTTTCTAGCTCCAACAGTACTGTAATACCTAACTAAATGCTTGTGTTTCTAGCTCCAACAGTACTGTAATACCTAACTAAATGCTTGTGTTTCTAGCTCCAACAGTACAGTAATACCTAACTAAATGCTTGTGTTTCTAGCTCCAACAATACAGTAATACCTAACTAAATGCTTGTGTTTCTAGCTCCAACAGTACTGTAATACCTAACTAAATGCTTGTGTTTCTAGCTCCAACAGTACTGTAATACCTAACTAAATGCTTGTGTTTCTAGCTCCAACAGTACTGTAATACCTAACTAAATGCTTGTGTTTCTAGCTCCAACAGTACTGTAATACCTAA